>NW_027364988.1:0-152182 GCF_046119375.1 Phyllobates terribilis | reverse complement strand
GTGAGATGCCAGCTCCTTTCATTCAGTCAGTAGCTTCAAACATTTCTGGTATATGAAAACATGTTTTTCAATGGCAAAAATCAATGAATATTGTAAATGCACAAACAGTAATATCTCCACATTGCACGGTGCAATTCTGAAATTTTTAGCTTTTTCCTGTTAATCCTAGCATGATAAAGAAGATTCAAAGAGAGTGAGATGCCAGCTCCTTTCATTCAGTCAGTAGCTTCAAACATTTCTGGTATATGAAAACATGTTTTTCAATGGCAAAAATCAATGAATATTGTAAATGCACAAACAGTAATATCTCCACATTGCAAGGTGCAATTCTGAAATTTTTTGCTTTTTCCTGCTAATCCTAGCATGATAAAGAAGATTCAAAGAGAGTGAGATGCCAGCTCCTTTCATTCAGTCAGTAGCTTCAAACATTTCTGGTATATGAAAAACATGTTTTTCAATGCAAAAATCAATGAATATTGTAAATGCACAAACAGTAATATCTCCACATTGCACGGTGCAATTCTGAAATTTTTAGCTTTTTCCTGTTAATCCTAGCATGATAAAGAAGATTCAAAGAGAGTGAGATGCCAGCTCCTTTCATTCAGTCATTAGCTTCAAACATTCTGGTATATGAAAACATGTTTTCAATGGCAAAAATCAATGAATATTGTAAATGCACAAACAGTAATATCTCCACATTGCACGGTGCAATTCTGAAATTTTTAGCTTTTTCCTGTTAATCCTAGCATGATAAAGAAGATTCAAAGAGAGTGAGATGCCAGCTCCTTTCATTCAGTCAGTAGCTTCAAACATTTCTGGTATATGAAAAACATGTTTTTCAATGGCAAAAATCAATGAATATTGTAAATGCACAAACAGTAATATCTCCACATTGCAAGGTGCAATTCTGAAATTTTTTGCTTTTTCCTGTTAATCCTAGCATGATAAAGAAGATTCAAAGAGAGTGAGATGCCAGCTCCTTTCATTCAGTCAGTAGCTTCAAACATTTCTGGTATATGAAAAACATGTTTTCAATGGCAAAAATCAATGAATATTGTAAATGCACAAACAGGCATATCTCCACATTGCAAGGTGCAATTCTGAAATTTTTTGCTTTTTCCTGCTAATCCTAGCATGATAAAGAAGATTCAAAGAGAGTGAGATGCCAGCTCCTTTCATTCAGTCAGTAGCTTCAAACTTTTCTGGTATATGAAAAACATGTTTTTCAATGGCAAAAATCAATGAATATTGTAAATGCACAAACAGTAATATCTCCACATTGCACGGTGCAATTCTGAAATTTTTAGCTTTTTCCTGTTAATCCTAGCATGATAAAGAAGATTCAAAGAGAGTGAGATGCCAGCTCCTTTCATTCAGTCAGTAGCTTCAAACATTTCTGGTATATGAAAAACATGTTTTTCAATGGCAAAAATCAATGAATATTGTAAATGCACAAACAGTAATATCTCCACATTGCACGGTGCAATTCTGAAATTTTTTGCTTTTTCCTGTTAATCCTAGCATGATAAAGAAGATTCAGAGAGTGAGATGCCAGCTCCTTTCATTCAGTCAGTAGCTTCAAACATTTCTGGTATATGAAAAACATGTTTTTCAATGGCAAAAATCAATGAATATTGTAAATGCACAAACAGTAATATCTCCACATTGCAAGGTGCAATTCTGAATTTTTTTGCTTTTTCCTGTTAATCCTAGCATGATAAAGAAGATTCAAAGAGAGTGAGATGCCAGCTCCTTTCATTCAGTCAGTAGCTTCAAACATTTCTGGTATATGAAAAACATGTTTTTCAATGGCAAAAATCAATGAATATTGTAAATGCACAAACAGTAATATCTCCACATTGCAAGGTGCAATTCTGAAATTTTTTGCTTTTTCCTGCTAATCCTAGCATGATAAAGAAGATTCAAAGAGAGTGAGATGCCAGCTCCTTTCATTCAGTCAGTAGCTTCAAACATTTCTGGTATATGAAAAACATGTTTTTCAATGGCAAAAATCAATGAATATTGTAAATGCACAAACAGTAATATCTCCACATTGCACGGTGCAATTCTGAAATTTTTAGCTTTTTCCTGTTAATCCTAGCATGATAAAGAAGATTCAAAGAGAGTGAGATGCCAGCTCCTTTCATTCAGTCAGTAGCTTCAAACATTTCTGGTATATGAAAAACATGTTTTTCAATGGCAAAAATCAATGAATATTGTAAATGCACAAACAGTAATATCTCCACATTGCACGGTGCAATTCTGAAATTTTTAGCTTTTTCCTGTTAATCCTAGCATGATAAAGAAGATTCAAAGAGAGTGAGATGCCAGCTCCTTTCATTCAGTCAGTAGCTTCAAACATTTCTGGTATATGAAAAACATGTTTTTCAATGGCAAAAATCAATGAATATTGTAAATGCACAAACAGTAATATCTCCACATTGCAAGGTGCAATTCTGAAATTTTTTGCTTTTTCCTGTTAATCCTAGCATGATAAAGAAGATTCAAAGAGAGTGATATGCCAGCTCCTTTCATTCAGTCAGTAGCTTCAAACATTTCTGGTATATGAAAAACATGTTTTTCAATGGCAAAAATCAATGAATATTGTAAATGCACAAACAGTAATATCTCCACATTGCACGGTGCAATTCTGAAATTTTTAGCTTTTTCCTGTTAATCCTAGCATGATAAAGAAGATTCAAAGAGAGTGAGATGCCAGCTCCTTTCATTCAGTCAGTAGCTTCAAACATTTCTGGTATATGAAAAACATGTTTTTCAATGGCAAAAATCAATGAATATTGTAAATGCACAAACAGTAATATCTCCACATTGCAAGGTGCAATTCTGAAATTTTTGCTTTTTCCTGTTAATCCTAGCATGATAAAGAAGATTCAAAGAGAGTGAGATGCCAGCTCCTTTCATTCAGTCAGTAGCTTCAAACATTTCTGGTATATGAAAAACATGTTTTTCAATGGCAAAAATCAATGAATATTGTAAATGCACAAACAGTAATATCTCCACATTGCAAGGTGCAATTCTGAAATTTTTTGCTTTTTCCTGCTAATCCTAGCATGATAAAGAAGATTCAAAGAGAGTGAGATGCCAGCTCCTTTCATTCAGTCAGTAGCTTCAAACATTTCTGGTATATGAAAAACATGTTTTTCAATGGCAAAATCAATGAATATTGTAAATGCACAAACAGTAATATCTCCACATTGCAAGGTGCAATTCTGAAATTTTTTGCTTTTTCCTGCTAATCCTAGCATGATAAAGAAGATTCAAAGAGAGTGAGATGCCAACTCCTTTCATTCAGTCAGTAGCTTCAAACATTTCTGGTATATGAAAAACATGTTTTTCAATGGCAAAAATCAATGAATATTGTAAATGCACAAACAGTAATATCTCCACATTGCACGGTGCAATTCTGAAATTTTTAGCTTTTTCCTGTTAATCCTAGCATGATAAAGAAGATTCAAAGAGAGTGAAATGCCAGCTCCTTTCATTCAGTCAGTAGCTTCAAACATTTCTGGTATATGAAAAACATGTTTTTCAATGGCAAAAATCAATGAATATTGTAAATGCACAAACAGTAATATCTCCACATTGCACGGTGCAATTCTGAAATTTTTAGCTTTTTCCTGTTAATCCTAGCATGATAAAGAAGATTCAAAGAGAGTGAGATGCCAGCTCCTTTCATTCAGTCAGTAGCTTCAAACATTTCTGGTATATGAAAAACATGTTTTTCAATGGCAAAAATCAATGAATATTGTAAATGCACAAACAGTAATATCTCCACATTGCAAGGTGCAATTCTGAAATTTTTTGCTTTTTCCTGCTAATCCTAGCATGATAAAGAAGATTCAAAGAGAGTGAGATGCCAGCTCCTTTCATTCAGTCAGTAGCTTCAAACATTTCTGGTATATGAAAAACGTTTTTCAATGGCAAAAATCAATGAATATTGTAAATGCACAAACAGTAATATCTCCACATTGCACGGTGCAATTCTGAAATTTTTAGCTTTTTCCTGTTAATCCTAGCATGATAAAGAAGATTCAAAGAGAGTGAGATGCCAGCTCCTTTCATTCAGTCATTAGCTTCAAACATTTCTGGTATATGAAAAACATGTTTTTCAATGGCAAAAATCAATGAATATTGTAAATGCACAAACAGTAATATCTCCACATTGCACGGTGCAATTCTGAAATTTTTAGCTTTTTCCTGTTAATCCTAGCATGATAAAGAAGATTCAAAGAGAGTGAGATGCCAGCTCCTTTCATTCAGTCAGTAGCTTCAAACATTTCTGGTATATGAAAAACATGTTTTTCAATGGCAAAAATCAATGAATATTGTAAATGCACAAACAGTAATATCTCCACATTGCAAGGTGCAATTCTGAAATTTTTTGCTTTTTCCTGTTAATCCTAGCATGATAAAGAAGATTCAAAGAGAGTGAGATGCCAGCTCCTTTCATTCAGTCAGTAGCTTCAAACATTTCTGGTATATGAAAAACATGTTTTTCAATGGCAAAAATCAATGAATATTGTAAATGCACAAACAGTAATATCTCCACATTGCAAGGTGCAATTCTGAAATTTTTTGCTTTTTCCTGCTAATCCTAGCATGATAAAGAAGATTCAAAGAGAGTGAGATGCCAGCTCCTTTCATTCAGTCAGTAGCTTCAAACATTTCTGGTATATGAAAAACATGTTTTTCAATGGCAAAAATCAATGAATATTGTAAATGCACAAACAGTAATATCTCCACATTGCACGGTGCAATTCTGAAATTTTTTGCTTTTTCCTGTTAATCCTAGCATGATAAAGAAGATTCAAAGAGAGTGAGATGCCAGCTCCTTTCATTCAGTCAGTAGCTTCAAACATTTCTGGTATATGAAAAACATGTTTTTCAATGGCAAAAATCAATGAATATTGTAAATGCACAAACAGTAATATCTCCACATTGCAAGGTGCAATTCTGAAATTTTTTGCTTTTTCCTGCTAATCCTAGCATGATAAAGAAGATTCAAAGAGAGTGAGATGCCAGCTCCTTTCATTCAGTCAGTAGCTTCAAACATTTCTGGTATATGAAAAACATGTTTTTCAATGGCAAAAATCAATGAATATTGTAAATGCACAAACAGTAATATCTCCACATTGCACGGTGCAATTCTGAAATTTTTAGCTTTTTCCTGTTAATCCTAGCATGATAAAGAAGATTCAAAGAGAGTGAGATGCCAGCTCCTTTCATTCAGTCATTAGCTTCAAACATTTCTGGTATATGAAAAACATGTTTTTCAATGGCAAAAATCAATGAATATTGTAAATGCACAAACAGTAATATCTCCACATTGCACGGTGCAATTCTGAAATTTTTAGCTTTTTCCTGTTAATCCTAGCATGATAAAGAAGATTCAAAGAGAGTGAGATGCCAGCTCCTTTCATTCAGTCAGTAGCTTCAAACATTTCTGGTATATGAAAAACATGTTTTTCAATGGCAAAAATCAATGAATATTGTAAATGCACAAACAGTAATATCTCCACATTGCAAGGTGCAATTCTGAAATTTTTTGCTTTTTCCTGCTAATCCTAGCATGATAAAGAAGATTCAAAGAGAGTGAGATGCCAGCTCCTTTCATTCAGTCAGTAGCTTCAAACATTTCTGGTATATGAAAAACATGTTTTTCAATGGCAAAAATCAATGAATATTGTAAATGCACAAACAGTAATATCTCCACATTGCACGGTGCAATTCTGAAATTTTTAGCTTTTTCCTGTTAATCCTAGCATGATAAAGAAGATTCAAAGAGAGTGAGATGCCAGCTCCTTTCATTCAGTCAGTAGCTTCAAACATTTCTGGTATATGAAAAACATGTTTTTCAATGGCAAAAATCAATGAATATTGTAAATGCACAAACAGTAATATCTCCACATTGCACGGTGCAATTCTGAAATTTTTAGCTTTTTCCTGTTAATCCTAGCATGATAAAGAAGATTCAAAGAGAGTGAGATGCCAGCTCCTTTCATTCAGTCAGTAGCTTCAAACATTTCTGGTATATGAAAAACATGTTTTTCAATGGCAAAAATCAATGAATATTGTAAATGCACAAACAGTAATATCTCCACATTGCAAGGTGCAATTCTGAAATTTTTTGCTTTTTCCTGTTAATCCTAGCATGATAAAGAAGATTCAAAGAGAGTGAGATGCCAGCTCCTTTCATTCAGTCAGTAGCTTCAAACATTTCTGGTATATGAAAAACATGTTTTTCAATGGCAAAAATCAATGAATATTGTAAATGCACAAACAGTAATATCTCCACATTGCACGGTGCAATTCTGAAATTTTTAGCTTTTTCCTGTTAATCCTAGCATGATAAAGAAGATTCAAAGAGAGTGAGATGCCAGCTCCTTTCATTCAGTCAGTAGCTTCAAACATTTCTGGTATATGAAAAACATGTTTTTCAATGGCAAAAATCAATGAATATTGTAAATGCACAAACAGTAATATCTCCACATTGCAAGGTGCAATTCTGAAATTTTTTGCTTTTTCCTGTTAATCCTAGCATGATAAAGAAGATTCAAAGAGAGTGAGATGCCAGCTCCTTTCATTCAGTCAGTAGCTTCAAACATTTCTGGTATATGAAAAACATGTTTTTCAATGGCAAAAATCAATGAATATTGTAAATGCACAAACAGTAATATCTCCACATTGCAAGGTGCAATTCTGAAATTTTTTGCTTTTTCCTGCTAATCCTAGCATGATAAAGAAGATTCAAAGAGAGTGAGATGCCAGCTCCTTTCATTCAGTCAGTAGCTTCAAACATTTCTGGTATATGAAAAACATGTTTTTCAATGGCAAAAATCAATGAATATTGTAAATGCACAAACAGTAATATCTCCACATTGCAAGGTGCAATTCTGAAATTTTTTGCTTTTTCCTGCTAATCCTAGCATGATAAAGAAGATTCAAAGAGAGTGAGATGCCAACTCCTTTCATTCAGTCAGTAGCTTCAAACATTTCTGGTATATGAAAAACATGTTTTTCAATGGCAAAAATCAATGAATATTGTAAATGCACAAACAGTAATATCTCCACATTGCACGGTGCAATTCTGAAATTTTTAGCTTTTTCCTGTTAATCCTAGCATGATAAAGAAGATTCAAAGAGAGTGAAATGCCAGCTCCTTTCATTCAGTCAGTAGCTTCAAACATTTCTGGTATATGAAAAACATGTTTTTCAATGGCAAAAATCAATGAATATTGTAAATGCACAAACAGTAATATCTCCACATTGCACGGTGCAATTCTGAAATTTTTAGCTTTTTCCTGTTAATCCTAGCATGATAAAGAAGATTCAAAGAGAGTGAGATGCCAGCTCCTTTCATTCAGTCAGTAGCTTCAAACATTTCTGGTATATGAAAAACATGTTTTTCAATGGCAAAAATCAATGAATATTGTAAATGCACAAACAGTAATATCTCCACATTGCAAGGTGCAATTCTGAAATTTTTTGCTTTTTCCTGCTAATCCTAGCATGATAAAGAAGATTCAAAGAGAGTGAGATGCCAGCTCCTTTCATTCAGTCAGTAGCTTCAAACATTTCTGGTATATGAAAAACGTTTTTCAATGGCAAAAATCAATGAATATTGTAAATGCACAAACAGTAATATCTCCACATTGCACGGTGCAATTCTGAAATTTTTAGCTTTTTCCTGTTAATCCTAGCATGATAAAGAAGATTCAAAGAGAGTGAGATGCCAGCTCCTTTCATTCAGTCATTAGCTTCAAACATTTCTGGTATATGAAAAACATGTTTTTCAATGGCAAAAATCAATGAATATTGTAAATGCACAAACAGTAATATCTCCACATTGCACGGTGCAATTCTGAAATTTTTAGCTTTTTCCTGTTAATCCTAGCATGATAAAGAAGATTCAAAGAGAGTGAGATGCCAGCTCCTTTCATTCAGTCAGTAGCTTCAAACATTTCTGGTATATGAAAAACATGTTTTTCAATGGCAAAAATCAATGAATATTGTAAATGCACAAACAGTAATATCTCCACATTGCAAGGTGCAATTCTGAAATTTTTTGCTTTTTCCTGTTAATCCTAGCATGATAAAGAAGATTCAAAGAGAGTGAGATGCCAGCTCCTTTCATTCAGTCAGTAGCTTCAAACATTTCTGGTATATGAAAAACATGTTTTTCAATGGCAAAAATCAATGAATATTGTAAATGCACAAACAGTAATATCTCCACATTGCAAGGTGCAATTCTGAAATTTTTTGCTTTTTCCTGCTAATCCTAGCATGATAAAGAAGATTCAAAGAGAGTGAGATGCCAGCTCCTTTCATTCAGTCAGTAGCTTCAAACATTTCTGGTATATGAAAAACATGTTTTTCAATGGCAAAAATCAATGAATATTGTAAATGCACAAACAGTAATATCTCCACATTGCACGGTGCAATTCTGAAATTTTTTGCTTTTTCCTGTTAATCCTAGCATGATAAAGAAGATTCAAAGAGAGTGAGATGCCAGCTCCTTTCATTCAGTCAGTAGCTTCAAACATTTCTGGTATATGAAAAACATGTTTTTCAATGGCAAAAATCAATGAATATTGTAAATGCACAAACAGTAATATCTCCACATTGCAAGGTGCAATTCTGAAATTTTTTGCTTTTTCCTGCTAATCCTAGCATGATAAAGAAGATTCAAAGAGAGTGAGATGCCAGCTCCTTTCATTCAGTCAGTAGCTTCAAACATTTCTGGTATATGAAAAACATGTTTTTCAATGGCAAAAATCAATGAATATTGTAAATGCACAAACAGTAATATCTCCACATTGCACGGTGCAATTCTGAAATTTTTAGCTTTTTCCTGTTAATCCTAGCATGATAAAGAAGATTCAAAGAGAGTGAGATGCCAGCTCCTTTCATTCAGTCATTAGCTTCAAACATTTCTGGTATATGAAAAACATGTTTTTCAATGGCAAAAATCAATGAATATTGTAAATGCACAAACAGTAATATCTCCACATTGCACGGTGCAATTCTGAAATTTTTAGCTTTTTCCTGTTAATCCTAGCATGATAAAGAAGATTCAAAGAGAGTGAGATGCCAGCTCCTTTCATTCAGTCAGTAGCTTCAAACATTTCTGGTATATGAAAAACATGTTTTTCAATGGCAAAAATCAATGAATATTGTAAATGCACAAACAGTAATATCTCCACATTGCAAGGTGCAATTCTGAAATTTTTTGCTTTTTCCTGTTAATCCTAGCATGATAAAGAAGATTCAAAGAGAGTGAGATGCCAGCTCCTTTCATTCAGTCAGTAGCTTCAAACATTTCTGGTATATGAAAAACATGTTTTTCAATGGCAAAAATCAATGAATATTGTAAATGCACAAACTAATATCTCCACATTGCAAGGTGCAATTCTGAAATTTTTTGCTTTTTCCTGCTAATCCTAGCATGATAAAGAAGATTCAAAGAGAGTGAGATGCCAGCTCCTTTCATTCAGTCAGTAGCTTCAAACATTTCTGGTATATGAAAAACATGTTTTTCAATGGCAAAAATCAATGAATATTGTAAATGCACAAACAGTAATATCTCCACATTGCACGGTGCAATTCTGAAATTTTTAGCTTTTTCCTGTTAATCCTAGCATGATAAAGAAGATTCAAAGAGAGTGAGATGCCAGCTCCTTTCATTCAGTCAGTAGCTTCAAACATTTCTGGTATATGAAAAACATGTTTTTCAATGGCAAAAATCAATGAATATTGTAAATGCACAAACAGTAATATCTCCACATTGCAAGGTGCAATTCTGAAATTTTTTGCTTTTTCCTGCTAATCCTAGCATGATAAAGAAGATTCAAAGAGAGTGAGATGCCAGCTCCTTTCATTCAGTCAGTAGCTTCAAACATTTCTGGTATATGAAAAACATGTTTTTCAATGGCAAAAATCAATGAATATTGTAAATGCACAAACAGTAATATCTCCACATTGCACGGTGCAATTCTGAAATTTTTAGCTTTTTCCTGTTAATCCTAGCATGATAAAGAAGATTCAAAGAGAGTGAGATGCCAGCTCCTTTCATTCAGTCAGTAGCTTCAAACATTTCTGGTATATGAAAAACATGTTTTTCAATGGCAAAAATCAATGAATATTGTAAATGCACAAACAGTAATATCTCCACATTGCAAGGTGCAATTCTGAAATGTTTTGCTTTTTCCTGTTAATCCTAGCATGATAAAGAAGATTCAAAGAGAGTGAGATGCCAGCTCCTTTCATTCAGTCAGTAGCTTCAAACATTTCTGGTATATGAAAAACATGTTTTTCAATGGCAAAAATCAATGAATATTGTAAATGCACAAACAGTAATATCTCCACATTGCAAGGTGCAATTCTGAAATTTTTTGCTTTTTCCTGCTAATCCTAGCATGATAAAGAAGATTCAAAGAGAGTGAGATGCCAGCTCCTTTCATTCAGTCAGTAGCTTCAAACATTTCTGGTATATGAAAAACATGTTTTTCAATGGCAAAAATCAATGAATATTGTAAATGCACAAACAGTAATATCTCCACATTGCACGGTGCAATTCTGAAATTTTTAGCTTTTTCCTGTTAATCCTAGCATGATAAAGAAGATTCAAAGAGAGTGAGATGCCAGCTCCTTTCATTCAGTCAGTAGCTTCAAACATTTCTGGTATATGAAAAACATGTTTTTCAATGGCAAAAATCAATGAATATTGTAAATGCACAAACAGTAATATGTCCACATTGCAAGGTGCAATTCTGAAATTTTTTGCTTTTTCCTGCTAATCCTAGCATGATAAAGAAGATTCAAAGAGAGTGAGATGCCAGCTCCTTTCATTCAGTCAGTAGCTTCAAACATTTCTGGTATATGAAAAACATGTTTTTCAATGGCAAAAATCAATGAATATTGTAAATGCACAAACAGTAATATCTCCACATTGCACGGTGCAATTCTGAAATTTTTAGCTTTTTCCTGTTAATCCTAGCATGATAAAGAAGATTCAAAGAGAGTGAGATGCCAGCTCCTTTCATTCAGTCATTAGCTTCAAACATTTCTGGTATATGAAAAACATGTTTTTCAATGGCAAAAATCAATGAATATTGTAAATGCACAAACAGTAATATCTCCACATTGCACGGTGCAATTCTGAAATTTTTTGCTTTTTCCTGTTAATCCTAGCATGATAAAGAAGATTCAAAGAGAGTGAGATGCCAGCTCCTTTCATTCAGTCAGTAGCTTCAAACATTTCTGGTATATGAAAAACATGTTTTTCAATGGCAAAAATCAATGAATATTGTAAATGCACAAACAGTAATATCTCCACATTGCAAGGTGCAATTCTGAAATTTTTTGCTTTTTCCTGTTAATCCTAGCATGATAAAGAAGATTCAAAGAGAGTGAGATGCCAGCTCCTTTCATTCAGTCAGTAGCTTCAAACATTTCTGGTATATGAAAAACATGTTTTTCAATGGCAAAAATCAATGAATATTGTAAATGCACAAACAGTAATATCTCCACATTGCAAGGTGCAATTCTGAAATTTTTTGCTTTTTCCTGCTAATCCTAGCATGATAAAGAAGATTCAAAGAGAGTGAGATGCCAGCTCCTTTCATTCAGTCAGTAGCTTCAAACATTTCTGGTATATGAAAAACATGTTTTTCAATGGCAAAAATCAATGAATATTGTAAATGCACAAACAGTAATATCTCCACATTGCACGGTGCAATTCTGAAATTTTTAGCTTTTTCCTGTTAATCCTAGCATGATAAAGAAGATTCAAAGAGAGTGAGATGCCAGCTCCTTTCATTCAGTCAGTAGCTTCAAATATTTCTGGTATATGAAAAACATGTTTTTCAATGGCAAAAATCAATGAATATTGTAAATGCACAAACAGTAATATCTCCACATTGCACGGTGCAATTCTGAAATTTTTTGCTTTTTCCTGTTAATCCTAGCATGATAAAGAAGATTCAGAGAGTGAGATGCCAGCTCCTTTCATTCAGTCAGTAGCTTCAAACATTTCTGGTATATGAAAAACATGTTTTTCAATGGCAAAAATCAATGAATATTGTAAATGCACAAACAGTAATATCTCCACATTGCAAGGTGCAATTCTGAAATTTTTTGCTTTTTCCTGTTAATCCTAGCATGATAAAGAAGATTCAAAGAGAGTGAGATGCCAGCTCCTTTCATTCAGTCAGTAGCTTCAAACATTTCTGGTATATGAAAAACATGTTTTTCAATGGCAAAAATCAATGAATATTGTAAATGCACAAACAGTAATATCTCCACATTGCAAGGTGCAATTCTGAAATTTTTTGCTTTTTCCTGCTAATCCTAGCATGATAAAGAAGATTCAAAGAGAGTGAGATGCCAGCTCCTTTCATTCAGTCAGTAGCTTCAAACATTTCTGGTATATGAAAAACATGTTTTTCAATGGCAAAAATCAATGAATATTGTAAATGCACAAACAGTAATATCTCCACATTGCACGGTGCAATTCTGAAATTTTTAGCTTTTTCCTGTTAATCCTAGCATGATAAAGAAGATTCAAAGAGAGTGAGATGCCAGCTCCTTTCATTCAGTCAGTAGCTTCAAACATTTCTGGTATATGAAAAACATGTTTTTCAATGGCAAAAATCAATGAATATTGTAAATGCACAAACAGTAATATCTCCACATTGCACGGTGCAATTCTGAAATTTTTAGCTTTTTCCTGTTAATCCTAGCATGATAAAGAAGATTCAAAGAGAGTGAGATGCCAGCTCCTTTCATTCAGTCAGTAGCTTCAAACATTTCTGGTATATGAAAAACATGTTTTTCAATGGCAAAAATCAATGAATATTGTAAATGCACAAACAGTAATATCTCCACATTGCAAGGTGCAATTCTGAAATTTTTTGCTTTTTCCTGTTAATCCTAGCATGATAAAGAAGATTCAAAGAGAGTGAGATGCCAGCTCCTTTCATTCAGTCAGTAGCTTCAAACATTTCTGGTATATGAAAAACATGTTTTTCAATGGCAAAAATCAATGAATATTGTAAATGCACAAACAGTAATATCTCCACATTGCACGGTGCAATTCTGAAATTTTTAGCTTTTTCCTGTTAATCCTAGCATGATAAAGAAGATTCAAAGAGAGTGAGATGCCAGCTCCTTTCATTCAGTCAGTAGCTTCAAACATTTCTGGTATATGAAAAACATGTTTTTCAATGGCAAAAATCAATGAATATTGTAAATGCACAAACAGTAATATCTCCACATTGCAAGGTGCAATTCTGAAATTTTTTGCTTTTTCCTGTTAATCCTAGCATGATAAAGAAGATTCAAAGAGAGTGAGATGCCAGCTCCTTTCATTCAGTCAGTAGCTTCAAACATTTCTGGTATATGAAAAACATGTTTTTCAATGGCAAAAATCAATGAATATTGTAAATGCACAAACAGTAATATCTCCACATTGCAAGGTGCAATTCTGAAATTTTTTGCTTTTTCCTGCTAATCCTAGCATGATAAAGAAGATTCAACGAGAGTGAGATGCCAGCTCCTTTCATTCAGTCAGTAGCTTCAAACATTTCTGGTATATGAAAAACATGTTTTTCAATGGCAAAAATCAATGAATATTGTAAATGCACAAACAGTAATATCTCCACATTGCACGGTGCAATTCTGAAATTTTTAGCTTTTTCCTGTTAATCCTAGCATGATAAAGAAGATTCAAAGAGAGTGAGATGCCAGCTCCTTTCATTCAGTCATTAGCTTCAAACATTTCTGGTATATGAAAAACATGTTTTTCAATGGCAAAAATCAATGAATATTGTAAATGCACAAACAGTAATATCTCCACATTGCACGGTGCAATTCTGAAATTTTTAGCTTTTTCCTGTTAATCCTAGCATGATAAAGAAGATTCAAAGAGAGTGAGATGCCAGCTCCTTTCATTCAGTCAGTAGCTTCAAACATTTCTGGTATATGAAAAACATGTTTTTCAATGGCAAAAAATGAATATTGTAAATGCATAAACAGTAATATCTCCACATTGCAAGGTGCAATTCTGAAATTTTTTGCTTTTTCCTGTTAATCCTAGCATGATAAAGAAGATTCAAAGAGAGTGAGATGCCAGCTCCTTTCATTCAGTCAGTAGCTTCAAACATTTCTGGTATATGAAAAACATGTTTTTCAATGGCAAAAATCAATGAATATTGTAAATGCACAAACAGTAATATCTCCACATTGCAAGGTGCAATTCTGAAATTTTTTGCTTTTTCCTGCTAATCCTAGCATGATAAAGAAGATTCAAAGAGAGTGAGATGCCAGCTCCTTTCATTCAGTCAGTAGCTTCAAACATTTCTGGTATATGAAAAACATGTTTTTCAATGGCAAAAATCAATGAATATTGTAAATGCACAAACAGTAATATCTCCACATTGCACGGTGCAATTCTGAAATTTTTAGCTTTTTCCTGTTAATCCTAGCATGATAAAGAAGATTCAAAGAGAGTGAGATGCCAGCTCCTTTCATTCAGTCAGTAGCTTCAAACATTTCTGGTATATGAAAAACATGTTTTTCAATGGCAAAAATCAATGAATATTGTAAATGCACAAACAGTAATATCTCCACATTGCAAGGTGCAATTCTGAAATTTTTTGCTTTTTCCTGTTAATCCTAGCATGATAAAGAAGATTCAAAGAGAGTGAGATGCCAGCTCCTTTCATTCAGTCAGTAGCTTCAAACATTTCTGGTATATGAAAAACATGTTTTTCAATGGCAAAAATCAATGAATATTGTAAATGCACAAACAGTAATATCTCCACATTGCACGGTGCAATTCTGAAATTTTTAGCTTTTTCCTGTTAATCCTAGCATGATAAAGAAGATTCAAAGAGAGTGAGATGCCAGCTCCTTTCATTCAGTCAGTAGCTTCAAACATTTCTGGTATATGAAAAACATGTTTTTCAATGGCAAAAATCAATGAATATTGTAAATGCACAAACAGTAATATCTCCACATTGCAAGGTGCAATTCTGAAATTTTTTGCTTTTTCCTGTTAATCCTAGCATGATAAAGAAGATTCAAAGAGAGTGAGATGCCAGCTCCTTTCATTCAGTCAGTAGCTTCAAACATTTCTGGTATATGAAAAACATGTTTTTCAATGGCAAAAATCAATGAATATTGTAAATGCACAAACAGTAATATCTCCACATTGCAAGGTGCAATTCTGAAATTTTTTGCTTTTTCCTGCTAATCCTAGCATGATAAAGAAGATTCAACGAGAGTGAGAAGCCAGCTCCTTTCATTCAGTCAGTAGCTTCAAACATTTCTGGTATATGAAAAACATGTTTTTCAATGGCAAAAATCAATGAATATTGTAAATGCACAAACAGTAATATCTCCACATTGCACGGTGCAATTCTGAAATTTTTAGCTTTTTCCTGTTAATCCTAGCATGATAAAGAAGATTCAAAGAGAGTGAGATGCCAGCTCCTTTCATTCAGTCATTAGCTTCAAACATTTCTGGTATATGAAAAACATGTTTTTCAATGGCAAAAATCAATGAATATTGTAAATGCACAAACAGTAATATCTCCACATTGCACGGTGCAATTCTGAAATTTTTAGCTTTTTCCTGTTAATCCTAGCATGATAAAGAAGATTCAAAGAGAGTGAGATGCCAGCTCCTTTCATTCAGTCAGTAGCTTCAAACATTTCTGGTATATGAAAAACATGTTTTTCAATGGCAAAAAATGAATATTGTAAATGCATAAACAGTAATATCTCCACATTGCAAGGTGCAATTCTGAAATTTTTTGCTTTTTCCTGTTAATCCTAGCATGATAAAGAAGATTCAAAGAGAGTGAGATGCCAGCTCCTTTCATTCAGTCAGTAGCTTCAAACATTTCTGGTATATGAAAAACATGTTTTTCAATGGCAAAAATCAATGAATATTGTAAATGCACAAACAGTAATATCTCCACATTGCAAGGTGCAATTCTGAAATTTTTTGCTTTTTCCTGCTAATCCTAGCATGATAAAGAAGATTCAAAGAGAGTGAGATGCCAGCTCCTTTCATTCAGTCAGTAGCTTCAAACATTTCTGGTATATGAAAAACATGTTTTTCAATGGCAAAAATCAATGAATATTGTAAATGCACAAACAGTAATATCTCCACATTGCACGGTGCAATTCTGAAATTTTTAGCTTTTTCCTGTTAATCCTAGCATGATAAAGAAGATTCAAAGAGAGTGAGATGCCAGCTCCTTTCATTCAGTCAGTAGCTTCAAACATTTCTGGTATATGAAAAACATGTTTTTCAATGGCAAAAATCAATGAATATTGTAAATGCACAAACAGTAATATCTCCACATTGCAAGGTGCAATTCTGAAATTTTTTGCTTTTTCCTGCTAATCCTAGCATGATAAAGAAGATTCAAAGTGAGTGAGATGCCAGCTCCTTTCATTCAGTCAGTAGCTTCAAACATTTCTGGTATATGAAAAACATGTTTTTCAATGGCAAAAATCAATGAATATTGTAAATGCACAAACAGTAATATCTCCACATTGCACGGTGCAATTCTGAAATTTTTAGCTTTTTCCTGTTAATCCTAGCATGATAAAGAAGATTCAAAGAGAGTGAGATGCCAGCTCCTTTCATTCAGTCAGTAGCTTCAAACATTTCTGGTATATGAAAAACATGTTTTTCAATGGCAAAAATCAATGAATATTGTAAATGCACAAACAGTAATATCTCCACATTGCACGGTGCAATTCTGAAATTTTTAGCTTTTTCCTGTTAATCCTAGCATGATAAAGAAGATTCAAAGAGAGTGAGATGCCAGCTCCTTTCATTCAGTCATTAGCTTCAAACATTTCTGGTATATGAAAAACATGTTTTTCAATGGCAAAAATCAATGAATATTGTAAATGCACAAACAGTAATATCTCCACATTGCACGGTGCAATTCTGAAATTTTTAGCTTTTTCCTGTTAATCCTAGCATGATAAAGAAGATTCAAAGAGAGTGAGATGCCAGCTCCTTTCATTCAGTCAGTAGCTTCAAACATTTCTGGTATATGAAAAACATGTTTTTCAATGGCAAAAATCAATGAATATTGTAAATGCACAAACAGTAATATCTCCACATTGCAAGGTGCAATTCTGAAATTTTTTGCTTTTTCCTGTTAATCCTAGCATGATAAAGAAGATTCAAAGAGAGTGAGATGCCAGCTCCTTTCATTCAGTCAGTAGCTTCAAACATTTCTGGTATATGAAAAACATGTTTTTCAATGGCAAAAATCAATGAATATTGTAAATGCACAAACAGTAATATCTCCACATTGCAAGGTGCAATTCTGAAATTTTTTGCTTTTTCCTGCTAATCCTAGCATGATAAAGAAGATTCAAAGAGAGTGAGATGCCAGCTCCTTTCATTCAGTCAGTAGCTTCAAACATTTCTGGTATATGAAAAACATGTTTTTCAATGGCAAAAATCAATGAATATTGTAAATGCACAAACAGTAATATCTCCACATTGCACGGTGCAATTCTGAAATTTTTAGCTTTTTCCTGTTAATCCTAGCATGATAAAGAAGATTCAAAGAGAGTGAGATGCCAGCTCCTTTCATTCAGTCAGTAGCTTCAAACATTTCTGGTATATGAAAAACATGTTTTTCAATGGCAAAAATCAATGAATATTGTAAATGCACAAACAGTAATATCTCCACATTGCAAGGTGCAATTCTGAAATTTTTTGCTTTTTCCTGCTAATCCTAGCATGATAAAGAAGATTCAAAGAGAGTGAGATGCCAGCTCCTTTCATTCAGTCAGTAGCTTCAAACATTTCTGGTATATGAAAAACATGTTTTTCAATGGCAAAAATCAATGAATATTGTAAATGCACAAACAGTAATATCTCCACATTGCACGGTGCAATTCTGAAATTTTTAGCTTTTTCCTGTTAATCCTAGCATGATAAAGAAGATTCAAAGAGAGTGAGATGCCAGCTCCTTTCATTCAGTCAGTAGCTTCAAACATTTCTGGTATATGAAAAACATGTTTTTCAATGGCAAAAATCAATGAATATTGTAAATGCACAAACAGTAATATCTCCACATTGCAAGGTGCAATTCTGAAATTTTTTGCTTTTTCCTGCTAATCCTAGCATGATAAAGAAGATTCAAAGTGAGTGAGATGCCAGCTCCTTTCATTCAGTCAGTAGCTTCAAACATTTCTGGTATATGAAAAACATGTTTTTCAATGGCAAAAATCAATGAATATTGTAAATGCACAAACAGTAATATCTCCACATTGCACGGTGCAATTCTGAAATTTTTAGCTTTTTCCTGTTAATCCTAGCATGATAAAGAAGATTCAAAGAGAGTGAGATGCCAGCTCCTTTCATTCAGTCAGTAGCTTCAAACATTTCTGGTATATGAAAAACATGTTTTTCAATGGCAAAAATCAATGAATATTGTAAATGCACAAACAGTAATATCTCCACATTGCACGGTGCAATTCTGAAATTTTTAGCTTTTTCCTGTTAATCCTAGCATGATAAAGAAGATTCAAAGAGAGTGAGATGCCAGCTCCTTTCATTCAGTCATTAGCTTCAAACATTTCTGGTATATGAAAAACATGTTTTTCAATGGCAAAAATCAATGAATATTGTAAATGCACAAACAGTAATATCTCCACATTGCACGGTGCAATTCTGAAATTTTTAGCTTTTTCCTGTTAATCCTAGCATGATAAAGAAGATTCAAAGAGAGTGAGATGCCAGCTCCTTTCATTCAGTCAGTAGCTTCAAACATTTCTGGTATATGAAAAACATGTTTTTCAATGGCAAAAATCAATGAATATTGTAAATGCACAAACAGTAATATCTCCACATTGCAAGGTGCAATTCTGAAATTTTTTGCTTTTTCCTGTTAATCCTAGCATGATAAAGAAGATTCAAAGAGAGTGAGATGCCAGCTCCTTTCATTCAGTCAGTAGCTTCAAACATTTCTGGTATATGAAAAACATGTTTTTCAATGGCAAAAATCAATGAATATTGTAAATGCACAAACAGTAATATCTCCACATTGCAAGGTGCAATTCTGAAATTTTTTGCTTTTTCCTGCTAATCCTAGCATGATAAAGAAGATTCAAAGAGAGTGAGATGCCAGCTCCTTTCATTCAGTCAGTAGCTTCAAACATTTCTGGTATATGAAAAACATGTTTTTCAATGGCAAAAATCAATGAATATTGTAAATGCACAAACAGTAATATCTCCACATTGCACGGTGCAATTCTGAAATTTTTAGCTTTTTCCTGTTAATCCTAGCATGATAAAGAAGATTCAAAGAGAGTGAGATGCCAGCTCCTTTCATTCAGTCAGTAGCTTCAAACATTTCTGGTATATGAAAAACATGTTTTTCAATGGCAAAAATCAATGAATATTGTAAATGCACAAACAGTAATATCTCCACATTGCACGGTGCAATTCTGAAATTTTTTGCTTTTTCCTGTTAATCCTAGCATGATAAAGAAGATTCAGAGAGTGAGATGCCAGCTCCTTTCATTCAGTCAGTAGCTTCAAACATTTCTGGTATATGAAAAACATGTTTTTCAATGGCAAAAATCAATGAATATTGTAAATGCACAAACAGTAATATCTCCACATTGCAAGGTGCAATTCTGAAATTTTTTGCTTTTTCCTGTTAATCCTAGCATGATAAAGAAGATTCAAAGAGAGTGAGATGCCAGCTCCTTTCATTCAGTCAGTAGCTTCAAACATTTCTGGTATATGAAAAACATGTTTTTCAATGGCAAAAATCAATGAATATTGTAAATGCACAAACAGTAATATCTCCACATTGCAAGGTGCAATTCTGAAATTTTTTGCTTTTTCCTGCTAATCCTAGCATGATAAAGAAGATTCAAAGAGAGTGAGATGCCAGCTCCTTTCATTCAGTCAGTAGCTTCAAACATTTCTGGTATATGAAAAACATGTTTTTCAATGGCAAAAATCAATGAATATTGTAAATGCACAAACAGTAATATCTCCACATTGCACGGTGCAATTCTGAAATTTTTAGCTTTTTCCTGTTAATCCTAGCATGATAAAGAAGATTCAAAGAGAGTGAGATGCCAGCTCCTTTCATTCAGTCAGTAGCTTCAAACATTTCTGGTATATGAAAAACATGTTTTTCAATGGCAAAAATCAATGAATATTGTAAATGCACAAACAGTAATATCTCCACATTGCACGGTGCAATTCTGAAATTTTTAGCTTTTTCCTGTTAATCCTAGCATGATAAAGAAGATTCAAAGAGAGTGAGATGCCAGCTCCTTTCATTCAGTCAGTAGCTTCAAACATTTCTGGTATATGAAAAACATGTTTTTCAATGGCAAAAATCAATGAATATTGTAAATGCACAAACAGTAATATCTCCACATTGCAAGGTGCAATTCTGAAATTTTTTGCTTTTTCCTGTTAATCCTAGCATGATAAAGAAGATTCAAAGAGAGTGAGATGCCAGCTCCTTTCATTCAGTCAGTAGCTTCAAACATTTCTGGTATATGAAAAACATGTTTTTCAATGGCAAAAATCAATGAATATTGTAAATGCACAAACAGTAATATCTCCACATTGCACGGTGCAATTCTGAAATTTTTAGCTTTTTCCTGTTAATCCTAGCATGATAAAGAAGATTCAAAGAGAGTGAGATGCCAGCTCCTTTCATTCAGTCAGTAGCTTCAAACATTTCTGGTATATGAAAAACATGTTTTTCAATGGCAAAAATCAATGAATATTGTAAATGCACAAACAGTAATATCTCCACATTGCAAGGTGCAATTCTGAAATTTTTTGCTTTTTCCTGTTAATCCTAGCATGATAAAGAAGATTCAAAGAGAGTGAGATGCCAGCTCCTTTCATTCAGTCAGTAGCTTCAAACATTTCTGGTATATGAAAAACATGTTTTTCAATGGCAAAAATCAATGAATATTGTAAATGCACAAACAGTAATATCTCCACATTGCAAGGTGCAATTCTGAAATTTTTTGCTTTTTCCTGCTAATCCTAGCATGATAAAGAAGATTCAACGAGAGTGAGATGCCAGCTCCTTTCATTCAGTCAGTAGCTTCAAACATTTCTGGTATATGAAAAACATGTTTTTCAATGGCAAAAATCAATGAATATTGTAAATGCACAAACAGTAATATCTCCACATTGCACGGTGCAATTCTGAAATTTTTAGCTTTTTCCTGTTAATCCTAGCATGATAAAGAAGATTCAAAGAGAGTGAGATGCCAGCTCCTTTCATTCAGTCATTAGCTTCAAACATTTCTGGTATATGAAAAACATGTTTTTCAATGGCAAAAATCAATGAATATTGTAAATGCACAAACAGTAATATCTCCACATTGCACGGTGCAATTCTGAAATTTTTAGCTTTTTCCTGTTAATCCTAGCATGATAAAGAAGATTCAAAGAGAGTGAGATGCCAGCTCCTTTCATTCAGTCAGTAGCTTCAAACATTTCTGGTATATGAAAAACATGTTTTTCAATGGCAAAAAATGAATATTGTAAATGCATAAACAGTAATATCTCCACATTGCAAGGTGCAATTCTGAAATTTTTTGCTTTTTCCTGTTAATCCTAGCATGATAAAGAAGATTCAAAGAGAGTGAGATGCCAGCTCCTTTCATTCAGTCAGTAGCTTCAAACATTTCTGGTATATGAAAAACATGTTTTTCAATGGCAAAAATCAATGAATATTGTAAATGCACAAACAGTAATATCTCCACATTGCAAGGTGCAATTCTGAAATTTTTTGCTTTTTCCTGCTAATCCTAGCATGATAAAGAAGATTCAAAGAGAGTGAGATGCCAGCTCCTTTCATTCAGTCAGTAGCTTCAAACATTTCTGGTATATGAAAAACATGTTTTTCAATGGCAAAAATCAATGAATATTGTAAATGCACAAACAGTAATATCTCCACATTGCACGGTGCAATTCTGAAATTTTTAGCTTTTTCCTGTTAATCCTAGCATGATAAAGAAGATTCAAAGAGAGTGAGATGCCAGCTCCTTTCATTCAGTCAGTAGCTTCAAACATTTCTGGTATATGAAAAACATGTTTTTCAATGGCAAAAATCAATGAATATTGTAAATGCACAAACAGTAATATCTCCACATTGCAAGGTGCAATTCTGAAATTTTTTGCTTTTTCCTGCTAATCCTAGCATGATAAAGAAGATTCAAAGTGAGTGAGATGCCAGCTCCTTTCATTCAGTCAGTAGCTTCAAACATTTCTGGTATATGAAAAACATGTTTTTCAATGGCAAAAATCAATGAATATTGTAAATGCACAAACAGTAATATCTCCACATTGCACGGTGCAATTCTGAAATTTTTAGCTTTTTCCTGTTAATCCTAGCATGATAAAGAAGATTCAAAGAGAGTGAGATGCCAGCTCCTTTCATTCAGTCAGTAGCTTCAAACATTTCTGGTATATGAAAAACATGTTTTTCAATGGCAAAAATCAATGAATATTGTAAATGCACAAACAGTAATATCTCCACATTGCACGGTGCAATTCTGAAATTTTTAGCTTTTTCCTGTTAATCCTAGCATGATAAAGAAGATTCAAAGAGAGTGAGATGCCAGCTCCTTTCATTCAGTCATTAGCTTCAAACATTTCTGGTATATGAAAAACATGTTTTTCAATGGCAAAAATCAATGAATATTGTAAATGCACAAACAGTAATATCTCCACATTGCACGGTGCAATTCTGAAATTTTTAGCTTTTTCCTGTTAATCCTAGCATGATAAAGAAGATTCAAAGAGAGTGAGATGCCAGCTCCTTTCATTCAGTCAGTAGCTTCAAACATTTCTGGTATATGAAAAACATGTTTTTCAATGGCAAAAATCAATGAATATTGTAAATGCACAAACAGTAATATCTCCACATTGCAAGGTGCAATTCTGAAATTTTTTGCTTTTTCCTGTTAATCCTAGCATGATAAAGAAGATTCAAAGAGAGTGAGATGCCAGCTCCTTTCATTCAGTCAGTAGCTTCAAACATTTCTGGTATATGAAAAACATGTTTTTCAATGGCAAAAATCAATGAATATTGTAAATGCACAAACAGTAATATCTCCACATTGCAAGGTGCAATTCTGAAATTTTTTGCTTTTTCCTGCTAATCCTAGCATGATAAAGAAGATTCAAAGAGAGTGAGATGCCAGCTCCTTTCATTCAGTCAGTAGCTTCAAACATTTCTGGTATATGAAAAACATGTTTTTCAATGGCAAAAATCAATGAATATTGTAAATGCACAAACAGTAATATCTCCACATTGCACGGTGCAATTCTGAAATTTTTAGCTTTTTCCTGTTAATCCTAGCATGATAAAGAAGATTCAAAGAGAGTGAGATGCCAGCTCCTTTCATTCAGTCAGTAGCTTCAAACATTTCTGGTATATGAAAAACATGTTTTTCAATGGCAAAAATCAATGAATATTGTAAATGCACAAACAGTAATATCTCCACATTGCAAGGTGCAATTCTGAAATTTTTTGCTTTTTCCTGCTAATCCTAGCATGATAAATAAGATTCAAAGAGAGTGAGATGCCAGCTCCTTTCATTCAGTCAGTAGCTTCAAACATTTCTGGTATATGAAAAACATGTTTTTCAATGGCAAAAATCAATGAATATTGTAAATGCACAAACAGTAATATCTCCACATTGCACGGTGCAATTCTGAAATTTTTAGCTTTTTCCTGTTAATCCTAGCATGATAAAGAAGATTCAAAGAGAGTGAGATGCCAGCTCCTTTCATTCAGTCATTAGCTTCAAACATTTCTGGTATATGAAAAACATGTTTTTCAATGGCAAAAATCAATGAATATTGTAAATGCACAAACAGTAATATCTCCACATTGCACGGTGCAATTCTGAAATTTTTAGCTTTTTCCTGTTAATCCTAGCATGATAAAGAAGATTCAAAGAGAGTGAGATGCCAGCTCCTTTCATTCAGTCAGTAGCTTCAAACATTTCTGGTATATGAAAAACATGTTTTTCAATGGCAAAAATCAATGAATATTGTAAATGCACAAACAGTAATATCTCCACATTGCACGGTGCAATTCTGAAATTTTTAGCTTTTTCCTGTTAATCCTAGCATGATAAAGAAGATTCAAAGAGAGTGAGATGCCAGCTCCTTTCATTCAGTCAGTAGCTTCAAACATTTCTGGTATATGAAAAACGTTTTTCAATGGCAAAAATCAATGAATATTGTAAATGCACAAACAGTAATATCTCCACATTGCAAGGTGCAATTCTGAAATTTTTTGCTTTTTCCTGCTAATCCTAGCATGATAAAGAAGATTCAAAGAGAGTGAGATGCCAGCTCCTTTCATTCAGTCAGTAGCTTCAAACATTTCTGGTATATGAAAAACATGTTTTTCAATGGCAAAAATCAATGAATATTGTAAATGCACAAACAGTAATATCTCCACATTGCACGGTGCAATTCTGAAATTTTTTGCTTTTTCCTGTTAATCCTAGCATGATAAAGAAGATTCAAAGAGAGTGAGATGCCAGCTCCTTTCATTCAGTCAGTAGCTTCAAACATTTCTGGTATATGAAAAACATGTTTTTCAATGGCAAAAATCAATGAATATTGTAAATGCACAAACAGTAATATCTCCACATTGCAAGGTGCAATTCTGAAATTTTTTGCTTTTTCCTGCTAATCCTAGCATGATAAAGAAGATTCAAAGAGAGTGAGATGCCAGCTCCTTTCATTCAGTCAGTAGCTTCAAACATTTCTGGTATATGAAAAACATGTTTTTCAATGGCAAAAATCAATGAATATTGTAAATGCACAAACAGTAATATCTCCACATTGCACGGTGCAATTCTGAAATTTTTAGCTTTTTCCTGTTAATCCTAGCATGATAAAGAAGATTCAAAGAGAGTGAGATGCCAGCTCCCTTCATTCAGTCATTAGCTTCAAACATTTCTGGTATATGAAAAACATGTTTTTCAATGGCAAAAATCAATGAATATTGTAAATGCACAAACAGTAATATCTCCACATTGCACGGTGCAATTCTGAAATTTTTAGCTTTTTCCTGTTAATCCTAGCATGATAAAGAAGATTCAAAGAGAGTGAGATGCCAGCTCCTTTCATTCAGTCAGTAGCTTCAAACATTTCTGGTATATGAAAAACATGTTTTTCAATGGCAAAAAATGAATATTGTAAATGCACAAACAGTAATATCTCCACATTGCAAGGTGCAATTCTGAAATTTTTTGCTTTTTCCTGTTAATCCTAGCATGATAAAGAAGATTCAAAGAGAGTGAGATGCCAGCTCCTTTCATTCAGTCAGTAGCTTCAAACATTTCTGGTATATGAAAAACATGTTTTTCAATGGCAAAAATCAATGAATATTGTAAATGCACAAACAGTAATATCTCCACATTGCAAGGTGCAATTCTGAAATTTTTTGCTTTTTCCTGCTAATCCTAGCATGATAAAGAAGATTCAAAGAGAGTGAGATGCCAGCTCCTTTCATTCAGTCAGTAGCTTCAAACATTTCTGGTATATGAAAAACATGTTTTTCAATGGCAAAAATCAATGAATATTGTAAATGCACAAACAGTAATATCTCCACATTGCACGGTGCAATTCTGAAATTTTTAGCTTTTTCCTGTTAATCCTAGCATGATAAAGAAGATTCAAAGAGAGTGAGATGCCAGCTCCTTTCATTCAGTCAGTAGCTTCAAACATTTCTGGTATATGAAAAACATGTTTTTCAATGGCAAAAATCAATGAATATTGTAAATGCACAAACAGTAATATCTCCACATTGCAAGGTGCAATTCTGAAATTTTTTGCTTTTTCCTGCTAATCCTAGCATGATAAAGAAGATTCAAAGTGAGTGAGATGCCAGCTCCTTTCATTCAGTCAGTAGCTTCAAACATTTCTGGTATATGAAAAACATGTTTTTCAATGGCAAAAATCAATGAATATTGTAAATGCACAAACAGTAATATCTCCACATTGCACGGTGCAATTCTGAAATTTTTAGCTTTTTCCTGTTAATCCTAGCATGATAAAGAAGATTCAAAGAGAGTGAGATGCCAGCTCCTTTCATTCAGTCAGTAGCTTCAAACATTTCTGGTATATGAAAAACATGTTTTTCAATGGCAAAAATCAATGAATATTGTAAATGCACAAACAGTAATATCTCCACATTGCACGGTGCAATTCTGAAATTTTTAGCTTTTTCCTGTTAATCCTAGCATGATAAAGAAGATTCAAAGAGAGTGAGATGCCAGCTCCTTTCATTCAGTCATTAGCTTCAAACATTTCTGGTATATGAAAAACATGTTTTTCAATGGCAAAAATCAATGAATATTGTAAATGCACAAACAGTAATATCTCCACATTGCACGGTGCAATTCTGAAATTTTTAGCTTTTTCCTGTTAATCCTAGCATGATAAAGAAGATTCAAAGAGAGTGAGATGCCAGCTCCTTTCATTCAGTCAGTAGCTTCAAACATTTCTGGTATATGAAAAACATGTTTTTCAATGGCAAAAATCAATGAATATTGTAAATGCACAAACAGTAATATCTCCACATTGCAAGGTGCAATTCTGAAATTTTTTGCTTTTTCCTGCTAATCCTAGCATGATAAAGAAGATTCAAAGAGAGTGAGATGCCAGCTCCTTTCATTCAGTCAGTAGCTTCAAACATTTCTGGTATATGAAAAACATGTTTTTCAATGGCAAAAATCAATGAATATTGTAAATGCACAAACAGTAATATCTCCACATTGCTCGGTGCAATTCTGAAATTTTTAGCTTTTTCCTGTTAATCCTAGCATGATAAAGAAGATTCAAAGAGAGTGAGATGCCAGCTCCTTTCATTCAGTCAGTAGCTTCAAACATTTCTGGTATATGAAAAACATGTTTTTCAATGGCAAAAATCAATGAATATTGTAAATGCACAAACAGTAATATCTCCACATTGCAAGGTGCAATTCTGAAATTTTTTGCTTTTTCCTGCTAATCCTAGCATGATAAAGAAGATTCAAAGAGAGTGAGATGCCAGCTCCTTTCATTCAGTCAGTAGCTTCAAACATTTCTGGTATATGAAAAACATGTTTTTCAATGGCAAAAATCAATGAATATTGTAAATGCACAAACAGTAATATCTCCACATTGCACGGTGCAATTCTGAAATTTTTAGCTTTTTCCTGTTAATCCTAGCATGATAAAGAAGATTCAAAGAGAGTGAGATGCCAGCTCCTTTCATTCAGTCAGTAGCTTCAAACATTTCTGGTATATGAAAAACATGTTTTTCAATGGCAAAAATCAATGAATATTGTAAATGCACAAACAGTAATATCTCCACATTGCAAGGTGCAATTCTGAAATTTTTTGCTTTTTCCTGTTAATCCTAGCATGATAAAGAAGATTCAAAGAGAGTGAGATGCCAGCTCCTTTCATTCAGTCAGTAGCTTCAAACATTTCTGGTATATGAAAAACATGTTTTTCAATGGCAAAAATCAATGAATATTGTAAATGCACAAACAGTAATATCTCCACATTGCAAGGTGCAATTCTGAAATTTTTTGCTTTTTCCTGCTAATCCTAGCATGATAAAGAAGATTCAAAGAGAGTGAGATGCCAGCTCCTTTCATTCAGTCAGTAGCTTCAAACATTTCTGGTGTATGAAAAACATGTTTTTCAATGGCAAAAATCAATGAATATTGTAAATGCACAAACAGTAATATCTCCACATTGCACGGTGCAAGTCTGAAATTTTTTGCTTTTTCCTGCTCCTCTTAGCATGATAAAGAAGATTCAAAGAGAGTGAGATGCCAGCTACTTTCATTCAGTCAGTAGCTTCAATCATTTCTGGACGTTTTTCAATGGTAAAAATCAATGAATATTGTAAATGCACAAACAGTAATTTCTCCACATTGCAAGGTGCAATTCTGAAATTTTTTGCTTTTTCCTGCTCCTCTTAGCATGATAAAGAAGATTCAAAGAGAGTGAGATGCCAGCTCCTTTCATTCAGTCAGTAGCTTCAAACATTTCTGGTATATGAATAACATGATGTTTTTCAATGGCAAAAATCAATGAATATTGTAAATGCACAAACAGTAATTTCTCCACATTGCAAGGTGCAATTCTGAAATTTTTTGCTTTTTCCTGCTCCTCTTAGCATGATAAAGAAGATTCAAAGAGAGTGAGATGCCAGCTCCTTTCATTCAGTCAGTAGCTTCAAACATTTCTGGTATATGAATAACATGATGTTTTTCAATGGCAAAAATCAATGAATATTGTAAATGCACAAACAGTAATTTCTCCGCATTGCAAGGTGCAATTCTGAAATTTTTTGCTTTTTCCTGCTCCTCTTAGCATGATAAAGAAGATTCAAAGAGAGTGAGATGCCAGCTCCTTTCATTCAGTCAGTAGCTTCAATCATTTCTGGACGTTTTTCAATGGCAAAAATCAATGAATATTGTAAATGCACAAACAGTAATTTCTCCGCATTGCAAGGTGCAATTCTGAAATTTTTTGCTTTTTCCTGCTCCTCTTAGCATGATAAAGAAGATTCAAAGAGAGTGAGATGTCAGCTCCTTTCATTCAGTCAGTAGCTTCAAACATTTCTGGTATATGAATAACATGATGTTTTTCAATGGCTAAAATCAATGAATATTGTAAATGCACAAACAGTAATTTCTCCGCATTGCAAGGTGCAATTCTGAAATTTTTTGCTTTTTCCTGCTCCTCTTAGCATGATAAAGAAGATTCAAAGAGAGTGAGATGCCAGCTCCTTTCATTCAGTCAGTAGCTTCAATCATTTCTGGACGTTTTTCAATGGCAAAAATCAATGAATATTGTAAATGCACAAACAGTAATTTCTCCGCATTGCAAGGTGCAATTCTGAAATTTTTTGCTTTTTCCTGCTCCTCTTAGCATGATAAAGAAGATTCAAAGAGAGTGAGATGCCAGCTCGTTTCATTCAGTCAGTAGCTTCAAACATTTCTGGAATATGAATAACATGATGTTTTTCAATGGCAAAAATCAATGAATATTGTAAATGCACAAACAGTAATTTCTCCGCATTGCAAGGTGCAAGTCTGAAATTTTTTGCTTTTTCCTGCTCCTCTTAGCATGATAAAGAAGATTCAAAGAGAGTGAGATGCCAGCTACTTTCATTCAGTCAGTAGCTTCAATCATTTCTGGACGTTTTTCAATGGTAAAAATCAATGAATATTGTAAATGCACAAACAGTAATTTCTCCACATTGCAATGTGCAATTCTAAAATTTTTTGCTTTTTCCTGCTCCTCTTAGCATGATAAAGAAGATTCAAAGAGAGTGAGATGCCAGCTCCTTTCATTCAGTCAGTAGCTTCAAACATTTCTGGTATATGAATAACATGATGTTTTTCAATGGCAAAAATCAATGAATATTGTAAATGCACAAACAGTAATTTCTCCGCATTGCAAGGTGCAATTCAGAAATTTTTTGCTTTTTCCTGCTCTTCTTAGCATGATAAAGAAGATTCAAAGAGAGTGAGATGCCAACTCCTTTCATTCAGTCAGTAGCTTCAAACATTTCTGGTATATGAATAACATGATGTTTTTCAATGGCAAAAATCAATGAATATTGTAAATGCACAAACAGTAATTTCTCCGCATTGCAAGGTGCAATTCTGAAATTTTTTGCTTTTTCCTGCTCCTCTTAGCATGATAAAGAAGATTCAAAGAGAGTGAGGTGCCAGCTCCTTTCATTCAGTCAGTAGCTTCAAACATTTCTGGTATATGAATAACATGTTTTTCAATGGCAAAAATCAATGAATATTGTAAATGCACAAACAGTAATTTCTCCGCATTGCAAGGTGCAATTCTGAAATTTTTTGCTTTTTCCTGCTCCTCTTAGCATGATAAAGAAGATTCAAAGAGAGTGAGATGCCAGCTCCTTTCATTCAGTCAGTAGCTTCAATCATTTCTGGACGTTTTTCAATGGCAAAAATCAATGAATATTGTAAATGCACAAACAGTAATTTCTCCGCATTGCAAGGTGCAATTCTGAAATTTTTTGCTTTTTCCTGCTCCTCTTAGCATGATAAAGAAGATTCAAAGAGAGTGAGATGCCAGCTCCTTTCATTCAGTCAGTAGCTTCAATCATTTCTGGACGTTTTTCAATGGCAAAAATCAATGAATATTGTAAATGCACAAACAGTAATTTCTCCGCATTGCAAGGTGCAATTCTGAAATTTTTTGCTTTTTCCTGCTCCTCTTAGCATGATAAAGAAGATTCAAAGAGAGTGAGATGTCAGCTCCTTTCATTCAGTCAGTAGCTTCAAACATTTCTGGTATATGAATAACATGATGTTTTTCAATGGCTAAAATCAATGAATATTGTAAATGCACAAACAGTAATTTCTCCGCATTGCAAGGTGCAATTCTGAAATTTTTTGCTTTTTCCTGCTCCTCTTAGCATGATAAAGAAGATTCAAAGAGAGTGAGATGCCAGCTCCTTTCATTCAGTCAGTAGCTTCAATCATTTCTGGACGTTTTTCAATGGCAAAAATCAATGAATATTGTAAATGCACAAACAGTAATTTCTCCGCATTGCAAGGTGCAATTCTGAAATTTTTTGCTTTTTCCTACTCCTCTTAGCATGATAAAGAAGATTCAAAGAGAGTGAGATGCCAGCTCCTTTCATTCAGTCAGTAGCTTCAATCATTTCTGGACGTTTTTCAATGGCAAAAATCAATGAATATTGTAAATGCACAAACAGTAATTTCTCCGCATTGCAAGGTGCAATTCTGAAATTTTTTGCTTTTTCCTGCTCCTCTTAGCATGATAAAGAAGATTCAAAGAGAGTGAGATGCCAGCTCCTTTCATTCAGTCAGTAGCTTCAAACATTTCTGGAATATGAATAACATGATGTTTTTCAATGGCAAAAATCAATGAATATTGTAAATGCACAAACAGTAATTTCTCCGCATTGCAAGGTGCAAGTCTGAAATTTTTTGCTTTTTCCTGCTCCTCTTAGCATGATAAAGAAGATTCAAAGAGAGTGAGATGCCAGCTACTTTCATTCAGTCAGTAGCTTCAATCATTTCTGGACGTTTTTCAATGGTAAAAATCAATGAATATTGTAAATGCACAAACAGTAATTTCTCCACATTGCAATGTGCAATTCTAAAATTTTTTGCTTTTTCCTGCTCCTCTTAGCATGATAAAGAAGATTCAAAGAGAGTGAGATGCCAGCTCCTTTCATTCAGTCAGTAGCTTCAAACATTTCTGGTATATGAATAACATGATGTTTTTCAATGGCAAAAATCAATGAATATTGTAAATGCACAAACAGTAATTTCTCCGCATTGCAAGGTGCAATTCTGAAATTTTTTGCTTTTTCCTGCTCCTCTTAGCATGATAAAGAAGATTCAAAGAGAGTGAGATGCCAACTCCTTTCATTCAGTCAGTAGCTTCAAACATTTCTGGTATATGAATAACATGATGTTTTTCAATGGCAAAAATCAATGAATATTGTAAATGCACAAACAGTAATTTCTCCGCATTGCAAGGTGCAATTCTGAAATTTTTTGCTTTTTCCTGCTCCTCTTAGCATGATAAAGAAGATTCAAAGAGAGTGAGGTGCCAGCTCCTTTCATTCAGTCAGTAGCTTCAAACATTTCTGGTATATGAATAACATGTTTTTCAATGGCAAAAATCAATGAATATTGTAAATGCACAAACAGTAATTTCTCCACATTGCAAGGTGCAATTCTGAAATTTTTTGCTTTTTCCTGCTCCTCTTAGCATGATAAAGAAGATTCAAAGAGAGTGAGATGCCAGCTCCTTTCATTCAATCAGTAGCTTCAATCATTTCTGGACGTTTTTCAATGGCAAAAATCAATGAATATTGTAAATGCACAAACAGTAATTTCTCCGCATTGCAAGGTGCAATTCTGAAATTTTTTGCTTTTTCCTGCTCCTCTTAGCATGATAAAGAAGATTCAAAGAGAGTGAGATGCCAGCTCCTTTCATTCAGTCAGTAGCTTCAATCATTTCTGGACGTTTTTCAATGGCAAAAATCAATGAATATTGTAAATGCACAAACAGTAATTTCTCCGCATTGCAAGGTGCAATTCTGAAATTTTTTGCTTTTTCCTGCTCCTCTTTGCATGATAAAGAAGATTCAAAGAGAGTGAGATGCCAGCTCCTTTGATTCAGTCAGTAGCTTCAAACATTTCTGGTATATGAATAACATGATGTTTTTCAATGGCAAAAATCAATGAATATTGTAAATGCACAAACAGTAATTTCTCCGCATTGCAAGGTGCAAGTCTGAAATTTTTTGCTTTTTCCTGCTCCTCTTAGCATGATAAAGAAGATTCAAAGAGAGTGAGATGCCAGCTACTTTCATTCAGTCAGTAGCTTCAATCATTTCTGGACGTTTTTCAATGGTAAAAATCAATGAATATTGTAAATGCACAAACAGTAATTTCTCCACATTGCAAGGTGCAATTCTGAAATTTTTTGCTTTTTCCTGTTAATCCTAGCATGATAAAGAAGATTCAAAGAGAGTGAGATGCCAGCTCCTTTCATTCAGTCAGTAGCTTCAAACATTTCTGGTATATGAAAAACATGTTTTTCAATGGCAAAAATCAATGAATATTGTAAATGCACAAACAGTAATATCTCCACATTGCAAGGTGCAATTCTGAAATTTTTTGCTTTTTCCTGCTAATCCTAGCATGATAAAGAAGATTCAAAGAGAGTGAGATGCCAGCTCCTTTCATTCAGTCAGTAGCTTCAAACATTTCTGGTATATGAAAAACATGTTTTTCAATGGCAAAAATCAATGAATATTGTAAATGCACAAACAGTAATATCTCCACATTGCACGGTGCAAGTCTGAAATTTTTTGCTTTTTCCTGCTCCTCTTAGCATGATAAAGAAGATTCAAAGAGAGTGAGATGCCAGCTACTTTCATTCAGTCAGTAGCTTCAATCATTTCTGGACGTTTTTCAATGGTAAAAATCAATGAATATTGTAAATGCACAAACAGTAATTTCTCCACATTGCAAGGTGCAATTCTGAAATTTTTTGCTTTTTCCTGCTCCTCTTAGCATGATAAAGAAGATTCAAAGAGAGTGAGATGCCAGCTCCTTTCATTCAGTCAGTAGCTTCAAACATTTCTGGTATATGAATAACATGATGTTTTTCAATGGCAAAAATCAATGAATATTGTAAATGCACAAACAGTAATTTCTCCACATTGCAAGGTGCAATTCTGAAATTTTTTGCTTTTTCCTGCTCCTCTTAGCATGATAAAGAAGATTCAAAGAGAGTGAGATGCCAGCTCCTTTCATTCAGTCAGTAGCTTCAAACATTTCTGGTATATGAATAACATGATGTTTTTCAATGGCAAAAATCAATGAATATTGTAAATGCACAAACAGTAATTTCTCCGCATTGCAAGGTGCAATTCTGAAATTTTTTGCTTTTTCCTGCTCCTCTTAGCATGATAAAGAAGATTCAAAGAGAGTGAGATGCCAGCTCCTTTCATTCAGTCAGTAGCTTCAATCATTTCTGGACGTTTTTCAATGGCAAAAATCAATGAATATTGTAAATGCACAAACAGTAATTTCTCCGCATTGCAAGGTGCAATTCTGAAATTTTTTGCTTTTTCCTGCTCCTCTTAGCATGATAAAGAAGATTCAAAGAGAGTGAGATGCCAGCTCCTTTCATTCAGTCAGTAGCTTCAATCATTTCTGGACGTTTTTCAATGGCAAAAATCAATGAATATTGTAAATGCACAAACAGTAATTTCTCCGCATTGCAAGGTGCAATTCTGAAATTTTTGGCTTTTTCCTGCTCCTCTTAGCATGATAAAGAAGATTCAAAGAGAGTGAGATGTCAGCTCCTTTCATTCAGTCAGTAGCTTCAAACATTTCTGGTATATGAATAACATGATGTTTTTCAATGGCTAAAATCAATGAATATTGTAAATGCACAAACAGTAATTTCTCCGCATTGCAAGGTGCAATTCTGAAATTTTTTGCTTTTTCCTGCTCCTCTTAGCATGATAAAGAAGATTCAAAGAGAGTGAGATGCCAGCTCCTTTCATTCAGTCAGTAGCTTCAAACATTTCTGGTATATGAATAACATGATGTTTTTCAATGGCAAAAATCAATGAATATTGTAAATGCACAAACAGTAATTTCTCCGCATTGCAAGGTGCAATTCTGAAATTTTTTGCTTTTTCCTGCTCTTCTTAGCATGATAAAGAAGATTCAAAGAGAGTGAGATGCCAACTCCTTTCATTCAGTCAGTAGCTTCAAACATTTCTGGTATATGAATAACATGATGTTTTTCAATGGCAAAAATCAATGAATATTGTAAATGCACAAACAGTAATTTCTCCGCATTGCAAGGTGCAATTCTGAAATTTTTTGCTTTTTCCTGCTCCTCTTAGCATGATAAAGAAGATTCAAAGAGAGTGGGGTGCCAGCTCCTTTCATTCAGTCAGTAGCTTCAAACATTTCTGGTATATGAATAACATGTTTTTCAATGGCAAAAATCAATGAATATTGTAAATGCACAAACAGTAATTTCTCCGCATTGCAAGGTGCAATTCTGAAATTTTTTGCTTTTTCCTGCTCCTCTTAGCATGATAAAGAAGATTCAAAGAGAGTGAGATGCCAGCTCCTTTCATTCAGTCAGTAGCTTCAATCATTTCTGGACGTTTTTCAATGGCAAAAATCAATGAATATTGTAAATGCACAAACAGTAATTTCTCCGCATTGCAAGGTGCAATTCTGAAATTTTTTGCTTTTTCCTGCTCCTCTTAGCATGATAAAGAAGATTCAAAGAGAGTGAGATGCCAGCTCCTTTCATTCAGTCAGTAGCTTCAATCATTTCTGGACGTTTTTCAATGGCAAAAATCAATGAATATTGTAAATGCACAAACAGTAATTTCTCCGCATTGCAAGGTGCAATTCTGAAATTTTTTGCTTTTTCCTGCTCCTCTTAGCATGATAAAGAAGATTCAAAGAGAGTGAGATGTCAGCTCCTTTCATTCAGTCAGTAGCTTCAAACATTTCTGGTATATGAATAACATGATGTTTTTCAATGGCTAAAATCAATGAATATTGTAAATGCACAAACAGTAATTTCTCCGCATTGCAAGGTGCAATTCTGAAATTTTTTGCTTTTTCCTGCTCCTCTTAGCATGATAAAGAAGATTCAAAGAGAGTGAGATGCCAGCTCCTTTCATTCAGTCAGTAGCTTCAATCATTTCTGGACGTTTTTCAATGGCAAAAATCAATGAATATTGTAAATGCACAAACAGTAATTTCTCCGCATTGCAAGGTGCAATTCTGAAATTTTTTGCTTTTTCCTACTCCTCTTAGCATGATAAAGAAGATTCAAAGAGAGTGAGATGCCAGCTCCTTTCATTCAGTCAGTAGCTTCAATCATTTCTGGACGTTTTTCAATGGCAAAAATCAATGAATATTGTAAATGCACAAACAGTAATTTCTCCGCATTGCAAGGTGCAATTCTGAAATTTTTTGCTTTTTCCTGCTCCTCTTAGCATGATAAAGAAGATTCAAAGAGAGTGAGATGCCAGCTCCTTTCATTCAGTCAGTAGCTTCAAACATTTCTGGAATATGAATAACATGATGTTTTTCAATGGCAAAAATCAATGAATATTGTAAATGCACAAACAGTAATTTCTCCGCATTGCAAGGTGCAAGTCTGAAATTTTTTGCTTTTTCCTGCTCCTCTTAGCATGATAAAGAAGATTCAAAGAGAGTGAGATGCCAGCTACTTTCATTCAGTCAGTAGCTTCAATCATTTCTGGACGTTTTTCAATGGTAAAAATCAATGAATATTGTAAATGCACAAACAGTAATTTCTCCACATTGCAATGTGCAATTCTAAAATTTTTTGCTTTTTCCTGCTCCTCTTAGCATGATAAAGAAGATTCAAAGAGAGTGAGATGCCAGCTCCTTTCATTCAGTCAGTAGCTTCAAACATTTCTGGTATATGAATAACATGATGTTTTTCAATGGCAAAAATCAATGAATATTGTAAATGCACAAACAGTAATTTCTCCGCATTGCAAGGTGCAATTCTGAAATTTTTTGCTTTTTCCTGCTCCTCTTAGCATGATAAAGAAGATTCAAAGAGAGTGAGATGCCAACTCCTTTCATTCAGTCAGTAGCTTCAAACATTTCTGGTATATGAATAACATGATGTTTTTCAATGGCAAAAATCAATGAATATTGTAAATGCACAAACAGTAATTTCTCCGCATTGCAAGGTGCAATTCTGAAATTTTTTGCTTTTTCCTGCTCCTCTTAGCATGATAAAGAAGATTCAAAGAGAGTGAGGTGCCAGCTCCTTTCATTCAGTCAGTAGCTTCAAACATTTCTGGTATATGAATAACATGTTTTTCAATGGCAAAAATCAATGAATATTGTAAATGCACAAACAGTAATTTCTCCGCATTGCAAGGTGCAATTCTGAAATTTTTTGCTTTTTCCTGCTCCTCTTAGCATGATAAAGAAGATTCAAAGAGAGTGAGATGCCAGCTCCTTTCATTCAATCAGTAGCTTCAATCATTTCTGGACGTTTTTCAATGGCAAAATCAATGAATATTGTAAATGCACAAACAGTAATTTCTCCGCATTGCAAGGTGCAATTCTGAAATTTTTTGCTTTTTCCTGCTCCTCTTAGCATGATAAAGAAGATTCAAAGAGAGTGAGATGCCAGCTCCTTTCATTCAGTCAGTAGCTTCAATCATTTCTGGACGTTTTTCAATGGCAAAAATCAATGAATATTGTAAATGCACAAACAGTAATTTCTCCGCATTGCAAGGTGCAATTCTGAAATTTTTTGCTTTTTCCTGCTCCTCTTAGCATGATAAAGAAGATTCAAAGAGAGTGAGATGCCAGCTCCTTTGATTCAGTCAGTAGCTTCAAACATTTCTGGTATATGAATAACATGATGTTTTTCAATGGCAAAAATCAATGAATATTGTAAATGCACAAACAGTAATTTCTCCGCATTGCAAGGTGCAAGTCTGAAATTTTTTGCTTTTTCCTGCTCCTCTTAGCATGATAAAGAATATTCAAAGAGAGTGAGATGCCAGCTACTTTCATTCAGTCAGTAGCTTCAATCATTTCTGGACGTTTTTCAATGGTAAAAATCAATGAATATTGTAAATGCACAAACAGTAATTTCTCCACATTGCAAGGTGCAATTCTGAAATTTTTTGCTTTTTCCTGCTCCTCTTAGCATGATAAAGAAGATTCAAAGAGAGTGAGATGCCAGCTCCTTTCATTCAGTCAGTAGCTTCAAACATTTCTGGTATATGAATAACATGATGTTTTTCAATGGCAAAAATCAATGAATATTGTAAATGCACAAACAGTAATTTCTCCGCATTTCAAGGTGCAAGTCTGAAATTTTTTGCTTTTTCCTGCTCCTCTTAGCATGATAAAGAAGATTCAAAGAGAGTGAGATGCCAGCTACTTTCATTCAGTCAGTAGCTTCAATCATTTCTGGACTTTTTTCAATGGTAAAAATCAATGAATATTGTAAATGCACAAACAGTAATTTCTCCACATTGCAAGGTGCAATTCTGAAATTTTTTGCTTTTTCCTGCTCCTCTTAGCATGATAAAGAAGATTCAAAGAGAGTGAGATGCCAGCTCCTTTCATTCAGTCAGTAGCTTCAAACATTTCTGGTATATGAATAACATGATGTTTTTCAATGGCAAAAATCAATGAATATTGTAAATGCACAAACAGTAATTTCTCCACATTGCAAGGTGCAATTCTGAAATTTTTTGCTTTTTCCTGCTCCTCTTAGCATGATAAAGAAGATTCAAAGAGAGTGAGATGCCAGCTCCTTTCATTCAGTCAGTAGCTTCAAACATTTCTGGTATATGAATAACATGATGTTTTTCAATGGCAAAAATCAATGAATATTGTAAATGCACAAACAGTAATTTCTCCGCATTGCAAGGTGCAATTCTGAATTTTTTTGCTTTTTCCTGCTCCTCTTAGCATGATAAAGAAGATTCAAAGAGAGTGAGATGCCAGCTCCTTTCATTCAGTCAGTAGCTTCAATCATTTCTGGACGTTATTCAATGGCAAAAATCAATGAATATTGTAAATGCACAAACAGTAATTTCTCCGCATTGCAAGGTGCAATTCTGAAATTTTTTGCTTTTTCCTGCTCCTCTTAGCATGATAAAGAAGATTCAAAGAGAGTGAGATGTCAGCTCCTTTCATTCAGTCAGTAGCTTCAAACATTTCTGGTATATGAATAACATGATGTTTTTCAATGGCAAAAATCAATGAATATTGTAAATGCACAAACAGTAATTTCTCCGCATTGCAAGGTGCAATTCTGAAATTTTTTGCTTTTTCCTGCTCCTCTTAGCATGATAAAGAAGATTCAAAGAGAGTGAGATGCCAGCTCCTTTCATTCAGTCAGTAGCTTCAATCATTTCTGGACGTTTTTCAATGGCAAAAATCAATGAATATTGTAAATGCACAAACAGTAATTTCTCCGCATTGCAAGGTGCAATTCTGAAATTTTTTGCTTTTTCCTGCTCCTCTTAGCATGATAAAGAAGATTCAAAGAGAGTGAGATGCCAGCTCCTTTCGTTCAGTCAGTAGCTTCAATCATTTCTGGACGTTTTTCAATGGCAAAAATCATTGAATATTATAAATGCACAAACAGTAATTTCTCCGCATTGCAAGGTGCAATTCTGAAATTTTTTACTTTTTCCTGCTCCTCTTAGCATGATAAAGAAGATTCAAAGAGAGTGAGATGCCAGCTCCTTTCATTCAGTCAGTAGCTTCAATCATTTCTGGACGTTTTTCAATGGCAAAAATCAATGAATATTGTAAATGCACAAACAGTAATTTCTCCGCATTGCAAGGTGCAATTCTGAAATTTTTTGCTTTTTCCTGCTCCTCTTAGCATGATAAAGAAGATTCAAAGAGAGTGAGATGCCAGCTCCTTTCATTCAGTCAGTAGCTTCAAACATTTCTGGTATATGAATAACATGATGTTTTTCAATGGCAAAAATCAATGAATATTGTAAATGCACAAACAGTAATTTCTCCGCATTGCAAGGTGCAAGTCTGAAATTTTTTGCTTTTTCCTGCTCCTCTTAGCATGATAAAGAAGATTCAAAGAGAGTGAGATGCCAGCTCCTTTCATTCAGTCAGTAGCTTCAATCATTTCTGGATGTTTTTCAATGGCAAAAATCAATGAATATTGTAAATGCACAAACTGTAATTTCTCCGTATTGCAAGGTGCAATTCTGAATTTTTTTGCTTTTTCCTGCTCCTCTTAGCATGATAAAGAAGATTCAAAGAGAGTGAGATGCCAGCTGCTTTCATTCAGTCAGTAGCTTCAATCATTTCTGGACGTTTTTCAATGGCAAAAATCAATGAATATTGTAAATGCACAAACAGTAATTTCTCCGCATTGCAAGGTGCAATTCTGAAATTTTTTGCTTTTTCCTGCTCCTCTTAGCATGATAAAGAAGATTCAAAGAGAGTGAGATGCCAGCTCCTTTCATTTAGTCAGTACCTTCAATCATTTCTGGACGTTTTTCAATGGCAAAAATCAATGAATATTGTAAATGCACAAACAGTAATTTCTCCGCATTGCAAGGTGCAATTCTGAAATTTTTTGCTTTTTCCCGCTCCTCTTAGCATGATAAAGAAGATTCAAAGAGAGTGAGATGCCAGCTCCTTTCATTCAGTCAGTAGCTTCAAACATTTCTGGTATATGAATAACATGTTTTTCAATGGCAAAAATCAATGAATATTGTAAATGCACAAACAGTAATTTCTCCGCATTGCAAGGTGCAATTCTGAAATTTTTTGATTTTTCCTGCTCCTCTTAGCATGATAAAGAAGATTCAAAGAGAGTGAGGTGCCAGCTCCTTTCATTCAGTCAGTAGCTTCAAACATTTCTGGTATATGAATAACATGTTTTTCAATGGCAAAAATCAATGAATATTGTAAATGCACAAACAGTAATTTCTCCGCATTGCAAGGTGCAATTCTGAAATTTTTTGCTTTTTCCTGCTCCTCTTAGCATGATAAAGAAGATTCAAAGAGAGTGAGATGCCAGCTCCTTTCATTCAATCAGTAGCTTCAATCATTTCTGGACGTTTTTCAATGGCAAAATCAATGAATATTGTAAATGCACAAACAGTAATTTCTCCGCATTGCAAGGTGCAATTCTGAAATTTTTTGCTTTTTCCTGCTCCTCTTAGCATGATAAAGAAGATTCAAAGAGAGTGAGATGCCAGCTCCTTTCATTCAGTCAGTAGCTTCAATCATTTCTGGACGTTTTTCAATGGCAAAAATCAATGAATATTGTAAATGCACAAACAGTAATTTCTCCGCATTGCAAGGTGCAATTCTGAAATTTTTTGCTTTTTCCTGCTCCTCTTAGCATGATAAAGAAGATTCAAAGAGAGTGAGATGCCAGCTCCTTTGATTCAGTCAGTAGCTTCAAACATTTCTGGTATATGAATAACATGATGTTTTTCAATGGCAAAAATCAATGAATATTGTAAATGCACAAACAGTAATTTCTCCGCATTGCAAGGTGCAAGTCTGAAATTTTTTGCTTTTTCCTGCTCCTCTTAGCATGATAAAGAATATTCAAAGAGAGTGAGATGCCAGCTACTTTCATTCAGTCAGTAGCTTCAATCATTTCTGGACGTTTTTCAATGGTAAAAATCAATGAATATTGTAAATGCACAAACAGTAATTTCTCCACATTGCAAGGTGCAATTCTGAAATTTTTTGCTTTTTCCTGCTCCTCTTAGCATGATAAAGAAGATTCAAAGAGAGTGAGATGCCAGCTCCTTTCATTCAGTCTGTAGCTTCAAACATTTCTGGTATATGAATAACATGATGTTTTTCAATGGCAAAAATCAATGAATATTGTAAATGCACAAACAGTAATTTCTCCGCATTTCAAGGTGCAAGTCTGAAATTTTTTGCTTTTTCCTGCTCCTCTTAGCATGATAAAGAAGATTCAAAGAGAGTGAGATGCCAGCTACTTTCATTCAGTCAGTAGCTTCAATCATTTCTGGACTTTTTTCAATGGTAAAAATCAATGAATATTGTAAATGCACAAACAGTAATTTCTCCACATTGCAAGGTGCAATTCTGAAATTTTTTGCTTTTTCCTGCTCCTCTTAGCATGATAAAGAAGATTCAAAGAGAGTGAGATGCCAGCTCCTTTCATTCAGTCAGTAGCTTCAAACATTTCTGGTATATGAATAACATGATGTTTTTCAATGGCAAAAATCAATGAATATTGTAAATGCACAAACAGTAATTTCTCCACATTGCAAGGTGCAATTCTGAAATTTTTTGCTTTTTCCTGCTCCTCTTAGCATGATAAAGAAGATTCAAAGAGAGTGAGATGCCAGCTCCTTTCATTCAGTCAGTAGCTTCAAACATTTCTGGTATATGAATAACATGATGTTTTTCAATGGCAAAAATCAATGAATATTGTAAATGCACAAACAGTAATTTCTCCGCATTGCAAGGTGCAATTCTGAATTTTTTTGCTTTTTCCTGCTCCTCTTAGCATGATAAAGAAGATTCAAAGAGAGTGAGATGCCAGCTCCTTTCATTCAGTCAGTAGCTTCAATCATTTCTGGACGTTATTCAATGGCAAAAATCAATGAATATTGTAAATGCACAAACAGTAATTTCTCCGCATTGCAAGGTGCAATTCTGAAATTTTTTGCTTTTTCCTGCTCCTCTTAGCATGATAAAGAAGATTCAAAGAGAGTGAGATGTCAGCTCCTTTCATTCAGTCAGTAGCTTCAAACATTTCTGGTATATGAATAACATGATGTTTTTCAATGGCAAAAATCAATGAATATTGTAAATGCACAAACAGTAATTTCTCCGCATTGCAAGGTGCAATTCTGAAATTTTTTGCTTTTTCCTGCTCCTCTTAGCATGATAAAGAAGATTCAAAGAGAGTGAGATGCCAGCTCCTTTCATTCAGTCAGTAGCTTCAATCATTTCTGGACGTTTTTCAATGGCAAAAATCAATGAATATTGTAAATGCACAAACAGTAATTTCTCCGCATTGCAAGGTGCAATTCTGAAATTTTTTGCTTTTTCCTGCTCCTCTTAGCATGATAAAGAAGATTCAAAGAGAGTGAGATGCCAGCTCCTTTCGTTCAGTCAGTAGCTTCAATCATTTCTGGACGTTTTTCAATGGCAAAAATCATTGAATATTATAAATGCACAAACAGTAATTTCTCCGCATTGCAAGGTGCAATTCTGAAATTTTTTACTTTTTCCTGCTCCTCTTAGCATGATAAAGAAGATTCAAAGAGAGTGAGATGCCAGCTCCTTTCATTCAGTCAGTAGCTTCAATCATTTCTGGACGTTTTTCAATGGCAAAAATCAATGAATATTGTAAATGCACAAACAGTAATTTCTCCGCATTGCAAGGTGCAATTCTGAAATTTTTTGCTTTTTCCTGCTCCTCTTAGCATGATAAAGAAGATTCAAAGAGAGTGAGATGCCAGCTCCTTTCATTCAGTCAGTAGCTTCAAACATTTCTGGTATATGAATAACATGATGTTTTTCAATGGCAAAAATCAATGAATATTGTAAATGCACAAACAGTAATTTCTCCGCATTGCAAGGTGCAAGTCTGAAATTTTTTGCTTTTTCCTGCTCCTCTTAGCATGATAAAGAAGATTCAAAGAGAGTGAGATGCCAGCTCCTTTCATTCAGTCAGTAGCTTCAATCATTTCTGGATGTTTTTCAATGGCAAAAATCAATGAATATTGTAAATGCACAAACTGTAATTTCTCCGTATTGCAAGGTGCAATTCTGAATTTTTTTGCTTTTTCCTGCTCCTCTTAGCATGATAAAGAAGATTCAAAGAGAGTGAGATGCCAGCTGCTTTCATTCAGTCAGTAGCTTCAATCATTTCTGGACGTTTTTCAATGGCAAAAATCAATGAATATTGTAAATGCACAAACAGTAATTTCTCCGCATTGCAAGGTGCAATTCTGAAATTTTTTGCTTTTTCCTGCTCCTCTTAGCATGATAAAGAAGATTCAAAGAGAGTGAGATGCCAGCTCCTTTCATTTAGTCAGTACCTTCAATCATTTCTGGACGTTTTTCAATGGCAAAAATCAATGAATATTGTAAATGCACAAACAGTAATTTCTCCGCATTGCAAGGTGCAATTCTGAAATTTTTTGCTTTTTCCCGCTCCTCTTAGCATGATAAAGAAGATTCAAAGAGAGTGAGATGCCAGCTCCTTTCATTCAGTCAGTAGCTTCAAACATTTCTGGTATATGAATAACATGTTTTTCAATGGCAAAAATCAATGAATATTGTAAATGCACAAACAGTAATTTCTCCGCATTGCAAGGTGCAATTCTGAAATTTTTTGATTTTTCCTGCTCCTCTTAGCATGATAAAGAAGATTCAAAGAGAGTGAGATGCCAGCTCCTTTCATTCAGTCAGTAGCTTCAATCATTTCTGGACGTTTTTCAATGGCAAAAATCAATGAATATTGTAAATGCACAAACAGTAATTTCTCCGCATTGCAAGGTGCAATTCTGAAATTTTTTGCTTTTTCCTGCTCCTCTTAGCATGATAAAGAAGATTCAAAGAGAGTGAGATGCCAGCTCCTTTCATTCAGTCAGTAGCTTCAAACATTTCTGGTATATGAAAAACATGATGTTTTTCAATGGCAAAAATCAATGAATATTGTAAATGCACAAACAGTAATTTCTCCGCATTGCAAGGTGCAATTCTGAAATTTTTTGCTTTTTCCTGCTCCTCTTAGCATGATAAAGAAGATTCAAAGAGAGTGAGATGCCAGCTCCTTTCATTCAATCAGTAGCTTCAATCATTTCTGGACGTTTTTCAATGGCAAAAATCAATGAATATTGTAAATGCACAAACAGTAATTTCTCCGCATTGCAAGGTGCAATTCTGAAATTTTTTGCTTTTTCCTGCTCCTCTTAGCATGATAAAGAAGATTCAAAGAGAGTGAGATGCCAGCTCCTTTCATTCAATCAGTAGCTTCAATCATTTCTGGACGTTTTTCAATGGCAAAAATCAATGAATATTGTAAATGCACAAACAGTAATTTCTCCGCATTGCAAGGTGCAATTCTGAAATTTTTTGCTTTTTCCTGCTCCTCTTAGCATGATAAAGAAGATTCAAAGAGAGTGAGATGCCAGCTCCTTTCATTCAGTCAGTAGCTTCAATCATTTCTGGACGTTTTTCAATGGCAAAAATCAATGAATATTGTAAATGCACAAACAGTAATTTCTCCGCATTGCAAGGTGCAATTCTGAAATTTTTTGCTTTTTCCTGCTCCTCTTAGCATGATAAAGAAGATTCAAAGAGAGTGAGATGCCAGCTCCTTTGATTCAGTCAGTAGCTTCAAACATTTCTGGTATATAAATAACATGATGTTTTTCAATGGCAAAAATCAATGAATATTGTAAATGCGCAAACAGTAATTTCTCCGCATTGCAAGGTGCAAGTCTGAAATTTTTTGCTTTTTCCTGCTCCTCTTAGCATGATAAAGAAGATTCAAAGAGAGTGAGATGCCAGCTACTTTCATTCAGTCAGTAGCTTCAATCATTTCTGGACGTTTTTCAATGGTAAAAATCAATGAATATTGTAAATGCACAAACAGTAATTTCTCCACATTGCAAGGTGCAATTCTGAAATTTTTTTGCTTTTTCCTGCTCCTCTTAGCATGATAAAGAAGATTCAAAGAGAGTGAGATGCCAGCTCCTTTCATTCAGTCAGTAGCTTCAAACATTTCTGGTATATGAATAACATGATGTTTTTCAATGGCAAAAATCAATGAATATTGTAAATGCACAAACAGTAATTCCTCCGCATTGCAAGGTGCAAGTCTGAAATTTTTTGCTTTTTCCTGCTCCTCTTAGCATGATAAAGAAGATTCAAAGAGAGTGAGATGCCAGCTACTTTCATTCAGTCAGTAGCTTCAATCATTTCTGGACGTTTTTCAATGGTAAAAATCAATGAATATTGTAAATGCACAAACAGTAATTTCTCCACATTGCAAGGTGCAATTCTGAAATTTTTTGCTTTTTCCTGCTCCTCTTAGCAGGATAAAGAAGATTCAAAGAGAGTGAGATGCCAGCTCCTTTCATTCAGTCAGTAGCTTCAAACATTTCTGGTATATGAATAACATGATGTTTTTCAATGGCAAAAATCAATGAATATTGTAAATGCACAAACAGTAATTTCTCCACATTGCAAGGTGCAATTCTGAAATTTTTTGCTTTTTCCTGCTCCTCTTAGCATGATAAAGAAGATTCAAAGAGAGTGAGATGCCAGCTCCTTTCATTCAGTCAGTAGCTTCAAACATTTCTGGTATATGAATAACATGATGTTTTTCAATGGCAAAAATCAATGAATATTGTAAATGCACAAACAGTAATTTCTCCGCATTGCAAGGTGCAATTCTGAAATTTTTTGCTTTTTCCTGCTCCTCTTAGCATGATAAAGAAGATTCAAAGAGAGTGAGATGCCAGCTCCTTTCATTCAGTCAGTAGCTTCAATCATTTCTGGACGTTTTTCAATGGCAAAAATCAATGAATATTGTAAATGCACAAACAGTAATTTCTCCGCATTGCAAGGTGCAATTCTGAAATTTTTTGCTTTTTCCTGCTCCTCTTAGCATGATAAAGAAGATTCAAAGAGAGTGAGATGTCAGCTCCTTTCATTCAGTCAGTAGCTTCAAACATTTCTGGTATATGAATAACATGATGTTTTTCAATGGCAAAAATCAATGAATATTGTAAATGCACAAACAGTAATTTCTCCGCATTGCAAGGTGCAATTCTGAAATTTTTTGCTTTTTCCTGCTCCTCTTAGCATGATAAAGAAGATTCAAAGAGAGTGAGATGCCAGCTCCTTTCATTCAGTCAGTAGCTTCAATCATTTCTGGACGTTTTTCAATGGCAAAAATCAATGAATATTGTAAATGCACAAACAGTAATTTCTCCGCATTGCAAGGTGCAATTCTGAAATTTTTTGCTTTTTCCTGCTCCTCTTAGCATGATAAAGAAGATTCAAAGAGAGTGAGATGCCAGCTCCTTTCGTTCAGTCAGTAGCTTCAATCATTTCTGGACGTTTTTCAATGGCAAAAATCATTGAATATTATAAATGCACAAACAGTAATTTCTCCGCATTGCAAGGTGCAATTCTGAAATTTTTTACTTTTTCCTGCTCCTCTTAGCATGATAAAGAAGATTCAAAGAGAGTGAGATGCCAGCTCCTTTCATTCAGTCAGTAGCTTCAATCATTTCTGGTATATGAATAACATGATGTTTTTCAATGGCAAAAATCAATGAATATTGTAAATGCACAAACAGTAATTTCTCCGCATTGCAAGGTGCAATTCTGAAATTTTTTGCTTTTTCCTGCTCCTCTTAGCATGATAAAGAAGATTCAAAGAGAGTGAGATGCCAGCTCCTTTCATTCAGTCAGTAGCTTCAATCATTTCTGGACGTTTTTCAATGGCAAAAATCAATGAATATTGTAAATGCACAAACAGTAATTTCTCCGCATTGCAAGGTGCAATTCTGAAATTTTTTGCTTTTTCCTGCTCCTCTTAGCATGATAAACAAGATTCAAAGAGAGTGAGATGCCAGCTCCTTTCATTCAGTCAGTAGCTTCAATCATTTCTGGACGTTTTTCAATGGCAAAAATCAATGAATATTGTAAATGCACAAACAGTAATTTCTCCGCATTGCAAGGTGCAATTCTGAAATTTTTTGCTTTTTCCTGCTCCTCTTAGCATGATAAAGAAGATTCAAAGAGAGTGAGATGCCAGCTCCTTTCATTCAGTCAGTAGCTTCAAACATTTCTGGTATATGAATAACATGATGTTTTTCAATGGCAAAAATCAATGAATATTGTAAATGCACAAACAGTAATTTCTCCGCATTGCAAGGTGCAAGTCTGAAATTTTTTGCTTTTTCCTGCTCCTCTTAGCATGATAAAGAAGATTCAAAGAGAGTGAGATGTCAGCTCCTTTCATTCAGTCAGTAGCTTCAATCATTTCTGGATGTTTTTCAATGGCAAAAATCAATGAATATTGTAAATGCACAAACTGTAATTTCTCCGTATTGCAAGGTGCAATTCTGAAATTTTTTGCTTTTTCCTGCTCCTCTTAGCATGATAAAGAAGATTCAAAGAGAGTGAGATGCCAGCTGCTTTCATTCAGTCAGTAGCTTCAATCATTTCTGGACGTTTTTCAATGGCAAAAATCAATGAATATTGTAAATGCACAAACAGTAATTTCTCCGCATTGCAAGGTGCAATTCTGAAATTTTTTGCTTTTTCCTGCTCCTCTTAGCATGATAAAGAAGATTCAAAGAGAGTGAGATGCCAGCTCCTTTCATTTAGTCAGTACCTTCAATCATTTCTGGACGTTTTTCAATGGCAAAAATCAATGAATATTGTAAATGCACAAACAGTAATTTCTCCGCATTGCAAGGTGCAATTCTGAAATTTTTTGCTTTTTCCCGCTCCTCTTAGCATGATAAAGAAGATTCAAAGAGAGTGAGGTGCCAGCTCCTTTCATTCAGTCAGTAGCTTCAAACATTTCTGGTATATGAATAACATGTTTTTCAATGGCAAAAATCAATGAATATTGTAAATGCACAAACAGTAATTTCTCCGCATTGCAAGGTGCAATTCTGAAATTTTTTGATTTTTCCTGCTCCTCTTAGCATGATAAAGAAGATTCAAAGAGAGTGAGATGCCAGCTCCTTTCATTCAGTCAGTAGCTTCAATCATTTCTGGATGTTTTTCAATGGCAAAAATCAATGAATATTGTAAATGCACAAACAGTAATTTCTCCGCATTGCAAGGTGCAATTCTGAAATTTTTTGCTTTTTCCTGCTCCTCTTAGCATGATAAAGAAGATTCAAAGAGAGTGAGATGCCAGCTCCTTTCATTCAGTCAGTAGCTTCAAACATTTCTGGTATATGAATAACATGATGTTTTTCAATGGCAAAAATCAATGAATATTGTAAATGCACAAACAGTAATTTCTCCGCATTGCAAGGTGCAATTCTGAAATTTTTTGCTTTTTCCTGCTCCTCTTAGCATGATAAAGAAGATTCAAAGAGAGTGAGATGCCAGCTCCTTTCATTCAGTCAGTAGCTTCAATCATTTCTGGATGTTTTTCAATGGCAAAAATCAATGAATATTGTAAATGCACAAACTGTAATTTCTCCGCATTGCAAGGTGCAATTCTGAAATTTTTTGCTTTTTCCTGCTCCTCTTAGCATGATAAAGAAGATTCAAAGAGAGTGAGATGCCAGCTCCTTTCATTCAGTCAGTAGCTTCAATCATTTCTGGACGTTTTTCAGTGGCAAAAATCAATGAATATTGTAAATGCACAAACAGTAATTTCTCCGCATTGCAAGGTGCAATTCTGAAATTTTTTGCTTTTTCCTGCTCCTCTTAGCATGATAAAGAAGATTCAAAGAGAGTGAGATGCCAGCTCCTTTCATTCAGTCAGTACCTTCAATCATTTCTGGACGTTTTTCAATGGCAAAAATCAATGAATATTGTAAATGCACAAACAGTAATTTCTCCGCATTGCAAGGTGCAAGTCTGAAATTTTTTGCTTTTTCCTGCTCCTCTTAGCATGATAAAGAAGATTCAAAGAGAGTGAGATGCCAGCTACTTTCATTCAGTCAGTAGCTTCAATCATTTCTGGACGTTTTTCAATGGTAAAAATCAATGAATATTGTAAATGCACAAACAGTAATTTCTCCACATTGCAAGGTGCAATTCTGAAATTTTTTGCTTTTTCCTGCTCCTCTTAGCATGATAAAGAATATTCAAAGAGAGTGAGATGCCAGCTCCTTTCATTCAGTCAGTAGCTTCAAACATTTCTGGTATATGAATAACATGATGTTTTTCAATGGCAAAAATCAATGAATATTGTAAATGCACAAACAGTAATTTCTCCGCATTGCAAGGTGCAATTCTGAAATTTTTTGCTTTTTCCTGCTCCTCTTAGCATGATAAAGAAGATTCAAAGAGAGTGAGATGCCAGCTCCTTTCATTCAGTCAGTAGCTTCAATCATTTCTGGATGTTTTTCAATGGCAAAAATCAATGAATATTGTAAATGCACAAACTGTAATTTCTCCGCATTGCAAGGTGCAATTCTGAAATTTTTTGCTTTTTCCTGCTCCTCTTAGCATGATAAAGAAGATTCAAAGAGAGTGAGATGCCAGCTCCTTTCATTCAGTCAGTAGCTTCAATCATTTCTGGACGTTTTTCAATGGCAAAAATCAATGAATATTGTAAATGCACAAACAGTAATTTCTCCGCATTGCAAGGTGCAATTCTGAAATTTTTTGCTTTTTCCTGCTCCTCTTAGCATGATAAAGAAGATTCAAAGAGAGTGAGATGCCAGCTCCTTTCATTCAGTCAGTAGCTTCAATCATTTCTGGACGTTTTTCAATGGCAAAAATCAATGAATATTGTAAATGCACAAACAGTAATTTCTCCGCATTGCAAGGTGCAATTCTGAAATTTTTTGCTTTTTCCCGCTCCTCTTAGCATGATAAAGAAAATTCAAAGAGAGTGAGGTGCCAGCTCCTTTCATTCAGTCAGTAGCTTCAAACATTTCTGGTATATGAATAACATGTTTTTCAATGGCAAAAATCAATGAATATTGTAAATGCACAAACAGTAATTTCTCCGCATTGCAAGGTGCAATTCTGAAATTTTTTGATTTTTCCTGCTCCTCTTAGCATGATAAAGAAGATTCAAAGAGAGTGAGATGCCAGCTCCTTTCATTCAGTCAGTAGCTTCAATCATTTCTGGACGTTTTTCAATGGCAAAAATCAATGAATATTGTAAAAGCACAAACAGTAATTTCTCCGCATTGCAAGGTGCAATTCTGAAATTTTTTGCTTTTTCCTGCTCCTCTTAGCATGATAAAGAAGATTCAAAGAGAGTGAGATGCCAGCTCCTTTCATTCAGTCAGTAGCTTCAAACATTTCTGGTATATGAATAACATGATGTTTTTCAATGGCAAAAATCAATGAATATTGTAAATGCACAAACAGTAATTTCTCCGCATTGCAAGGTGCAATTCTGAAATTTTTTGCTTTTTCCTGCTCCTCTTAGCATGATAAAGAAGATTCAAAGAGAGTGAGATGCCAGCTCCTTTCATTCAGTCAGTAGCTTCAAACATTTCTGGTATATGAATAACATGATGTTTTTCAATGGCAAAAATCAATGAATATTGTAAATGCACAAACAGTAATTTCTCCGCATTGCAAGGTGCAAGTCTGAAATTTTTTGCTTTTTCCTGCTCCTCTTAGCATGATAAAGAAGATTCAAAGAGAGTGAGATGCCAGCTACTTTCATTCAGTCAGTAGCTTCAATCATTTCTGGACGTTTTTCAATGGTAAAAATCAATGAATATTGTAAATGCACAAACAGTAATTTCTCCACATTGCAAGGTGCAATTCTAAAATTTTTTGCTTTTTCCTGCTCCTCTTAGCATGATAAAGAAGATTCAAAGAGAGTGAGATGCCAGCTCCTTTCATTCAGTCAGTAGCTTCAAACATTTCTGGTATATGAATAACATGATGTTTTTCAATGGCAAAAATCAATGAATATTGTAAATGCACAAACAGTAATTTCTCCGCATTGCAAGGTGCAATTCTGAAATTTTTTGCTTTTTCCTGCTCCTCTTAGCATGATAAAGCAGATTCAAAGAGAGTGAGATGCCAGCTCCTTTCATTCAGTCAGTAGCTTCAATCATTTCTGGATGTTTTTCAATGGCAAAAATCAATGAATATTGTAAATGCACAAACTGTAATTTCTCCGCATTGCAAGGTGCAATTCTGAAATTTTTTGCTTTTTCCTGCTCCTCTTAGCATGATAAAGAAGATTCAAAGAGAGTGAGATGCCAGCTCCTTTCATTCAGTCAGTAGCTTCAATCATTTCTGGACGTTTTTCAGTGGCAAAAATCAATGAATATTGTAAATGCACAAACAGTAATTTCTCCGCATTGCAAGGTGCAATTCTGAAATTTTTTGCTTTTTCCTGCTCCTCTTAGCATGATAAAGAAGATTCAAAGAGAGTGAGATGCCAGCTCCTTTCATTCAGTCAGTACCTTCAATCATTTCTGGACGTTTTTCAATGGCAAAAATCAATGAATATTGTAAATGCACAAACAGTAATTTCTCCGCATTGCAAGGTGCAATTCTGAAATTTTTTGCTTTTTCCCGCTCCTCTTAGCATGATAAAGAAGATTCAAAGAGAGTGAGGTGCCAGCTCCTTTCATTCAGTCAGTAGCTTCAAACATTTCTGGTATATGAATAACATGTTTTTCAATCTCAAAAATCAATGAATATTGTAAATGCACAAACAGTTATTTCTCCGCATTGCAAGGTGCAATTCTGAAATTTTTTGATTTTTCCTGCTCCTCTTAGCATGATAAAGAAGATTCAAAGAGAGTGACATGCCAGCTCCTTTCATTCAGTCAGTAGCTTCAATCATTTCTGGACGTTTTTCAATGGCAAAAATCAATGAATATTGTAAATGCACAAACAGTAATTTCTCCGCATTGCAAGGTGCAATTCTGAAATTTTTTGCTTTTTCCTGCTCCTCTTAGCATGATAAAGAAGATTCAAAGAGAGTGAGATGCCAGCTCCTTTCATTCAGTCAGTAGCTTCAATCATTTCTGGACGTTTTTCAATGGCAAAAATCAATGAATATTGTAAATGCACAAACAGTAATTTCTCCGCATTGCAAGGTGCAATTCTGAAATTTTTTGCTTTTTCCTGCTCCTCTTAGCATGATAAAGAAGATTCAAAGAGAGTGAGATGCCAGCTCCTTTCATTCAGTCAGTAGCTTCAAACATTTCTGGTATATGAATAACATGATGTTTTTCAATGGCAAAAATCAATGAATATTGTAAATGCACAAACAGTAATTTCTCCGCATTGCAAGGTGCAAGTCTGAAATTTTTTGCTTTTTCCTGCTCCTCTTAGCATGATAAAGAAGATTCAAAGAGAGTGAGATGCCAGTTACTTTCATTCAGTCAGTAGCTTCAATCATTTCTGGACGTTTTTCAATGGTAAAAATCAATGAATATTGTAAATGCACAAACAGTAATTTCTCCACATTGCAAGGTGCAATTCTGAAATTTTTTGCTTTTTCCTGCTCCTCTTAGCATGATAAAGAAGATTCAAAGAGAGTGAGATGCCAGCTCCTTTCATTCAGTCAGTAGCTTCAAATATTTCTGGTATATGAATAACATGATGTTTTTCAATGGCAAAAATCAATGAATATTGTAAATGCACAAACAGTAATTTCTCCGCATTGCAAGGTGCAATTCTGAAATTTTTTGCTTTTTCCTGCTCCTCTTAGCATGATAAAGAAGATTCAAAGAGAGTGAGATGCCAGCTCCTTTCATTCAGTCAGTAGCTTCAAACATTTCTGGTATATGAATAACATGATGTTTTTCAATGGCAAAAATCAATGAATATTGTAAATGCACAAACAGTAATTTCTCCGCATTGCAAGGTGCAATTCTGAAATTTTTTGCTTTTTCCTGCTCCTCTTAGCATGATAAAGAAGATTCAAAAAGAGTGAGATGCCAGCTCCTTTCATTCAGTCAGTAGCTTCAATCATTTCTGGATGTTTTTCAATGGCAAAAATCAATGAATATTGTAAATGCACAAACAGTAATTTCTCCGCATTGCAAGGTGCAATTCTGAAATTTTTTGCTTTTTCCTGCTCCTCTTAGCATGATAAAGAAGATTCAAAGAGAGTGAGATGTCAGCTCCTTTCATTCAGTCAGTAGCTTCAAACATTTCTGGTATATGAATAACATGATGTTTTTCAATGGCAAAAATCAATGAATATTGTAAATGCACAAACAGTAATTTCTCCGCATTGCAAGGTGCAATTCTGAAATTTTTTGCTTTTTCCTGCTCCTCTTAGCATGATAAAGAAGATTCAAAGAGAGTGAGATGCCAGCTCCTTTCATTCAGTCAGTAGCTTCAATCATTTCTGGATGTTTTTCAATGGCAAAAATCAATGAATATTGTAAATGCACAAACAGTAATTTCCCCGCATTGCAAGGTGCAATTCTGAAATTTTTTGCTTTTTCCTGCTCCTCTTAGCATGATAAAGAAGATTCAAAGAGAGTGAGATGCCAGCTCCTTTCATTCAGTCAGTAGCTTCAAACATTTCTGGTATATGAATAACATGATGTTTTTCAATGGCAAAAATCAATGAATATTGTAAATGCACAAACAGTAATTTCTCCGCATTGCAAGGTGCAAGTCTGAAATTTTTTTGCTTTTTCCTGCTCCTCTTAGCATGATAAAGAAGATTCAAAGAGAGTGAGATGCCAGCTACTTTCATTCAGTCAGTAGCTTCAATCATTTCTGGACGTTTTTCAATGGTAAAAATCAATGAATATTGTAAATGCACAAACAGTAATTTCTCCACATTGCAAGGTGCAATTCTGAAATTTTTTGCTTTTTCCTGCTCCTCTTAGCATGATAAAGAAGATTCAAAGAGAGTGAGATGCCAGCTCCTTTCATTCAGTCAGTAGCTTCAAACATTTCTGGTATATGAATAACATGATGTTTTTCAATGGCAAAAATCAATGAATATTGTAAATGCACAAACAGTAATTTCTCCGCATTGCAAGGTGCAATTCTGAAATTTTTTGCTTTTTCCTGCTCCTCTTAGCATGATAAAGAAGATTCAAAGAGAGTGAGATGCCAGCTCCTTTCATTCAGTCAGTAGCTTCAAACATTTCTGGTATATGAATAACATGATGTTTTTCAATGGCAAAAATCAATGAATATTGTAAATGCACAAACAGTAATTTCTCCGCATTGCAAGGTGCAAGTCTGAAATTTTTTGCTTTTTCCTGCTCCTCTTAGCATGATAAAGAAGATTCAAAGAGAGTGAGATGCCAGCTACTTTCATTCAGTCAGTAGCTTCAATCATTTCTGGACGTTTTTCAATGGTAAAAATCAATGAATATTGTAAATGCACAAACAGTAATTTCTCCACATTGCAAGGTGCAATTCTGAAATTTTTTGCTTTTTCCTGCTCCTCTTAGCATGATAAAGAAGATTCAAAGAGAGTGAGATGCCAGCTCCTTTCATTCAGTCAGTAGCTTCAAACATTTCTGGTATATGAATAACATGATGTTTTTCAATGGCAAAAATCAATGAATATTGTAAATGCACAAACAGTAATTTCTCCGCATTGCAAGGTGCAATTCTGAAATTTTTTGCTTTTTCCTGCTCCTCTTAGCATGATAAAGAAGATTCAAAGAGAGTGAGATGCCAGCTCCTTTCATTCAGTCAGTAGCTTCAATCATTTCTGGATGTTTTTCAATGGCAAAAATCAATGAATATTGTAAATGCACAAACTGTAATTTCTCCGCATTGCAAGGTGCAATTCTGAAATTTTTTGCTTTTTCCTGCTCCTCTTAGCATGATAAAGAAGATTCAAAGAGAGTGAGATGCCAGCTCCTTTCATTCAGTCAGTAGCTTCAATCATTTCTGGACGTTTTTCAATGGCAAAAACCAATGAATATTGTAAATGCACAAACAGTAATTTCTCCGCATTGCAAGGTGCAATTCTGAAATTTTTTGCTTTTTCCTGCTCCTCTTAGCATGATAAAGAAGATTCAAAGAGAGTGAGATGCCAGCTCCTTTCATTCAGTCAGTAGCTTCAATCAATTCTGGACGTTTTTCAATGGCAAAAATCAATGAATATTGTAAATGCACAAACAGTAATTTCTCCGCATTGCAAGGTGCAATTCTGAAATTTTTTGCTTTTTCCTGCTCCTCTTAGCATGATAAAGAAGATTCAAAGAGCGTGAGATGTCAGCTCCTTTCATTCAGTCAGTAGCTTCAAACATTTCTGGTATATGAATAACATGATGTTTTTCAATGGCAAAAATCAATGAATATTGTAAATGCACAAACAGTAATTTCTCCGCATTGCAAGGTGCAATTCTGAAATTTTTTGCTTTTTCCTGCTCCTCTTAGCATGATAAAGAAGATTCAAAGAGAGTGAGATGCCAGCTCCTTTCATTCAATCAGTAGCTTCAATCATTTCTGGACGTTTTTCAATGGCAAAAATCAATGAATATTGTAAATGCACAAACAGTAATTTCTCCGCATTGCAAGGTGCAATTCTGAAATTTTTTGCTTTTTCCTGCTCCTCTTAGCATGATAAAGAAGATTCAAAGAGAGTGAGATGCCAGCTCCTTTCGTTCAGTCAGTAGCTTCAATCATTTCTGGACGTTTTTCAATGGCAAAAATCATTGAATATTATAAATGCACAAACAGTAATTTCTCCGCATTGCAAGGTGCAATTCTGAAATTTTTTACTTTTTCCTGCTCCTCTTAGCATGATAAAGAAGATTCAAAGAGAGTGAGATGCCAGCTCCTTTCATTCAGTCAGTAGCTTCAATCATTTCTGGTATATGAATAACATGATGTTTTTCAAAGGCAAAAATCAATGAATATTGTAAATGCACAAACAGTAATTTCTCCGCATTGCAAGGTGCAATTCTGAAATTTTTTGCTTTTTCCTGCTCCTCTTAGCATGATAAAGAAGATTCAAAGAGAGTGAGATGCCAGCTCCTTTCATTCAGTCAGTAGCTTCAATCATTTCTGGACGTTTTTCAATGGCAAAAATCAATGAATATTGTAAATGCACAAACAGTAATTTCTCCGCATTGCAAGGTGCAATTCTGAAATTTTTTGCTTTTTCCTGCTCCTCTTAGCATGATAAAGAAGATTCAAAGAGAGTGAGATACCAGCTCCTTTCATTCAGTCAGTAGCTTCAAACATTTCTGGTATATGAATAACATGATGTTTTTCAATGGCAAAAATCAATGAATATTGTAAATGCACAAACAGTAATTTCTCCGCATTGCAAGGTGCAATTCTGAAATTTTTTGCTTTTTCCTGCTCCTCTTAGCATGATAAAGAAGATTCAAAGAGAGTGAGATGCCAGCTCCTTTCATTCAGTCAGTAGCTTCAATCAATTCTGGACGTTTTTCAATGGCAAAAATCAATGAATATTGTAAATGCACAAACAGTAATTTCTCCGCATTGCAAGGTGCAATTCTGAATTTTTTTGCTTTTTCCTGCTCCTCTTAGCATGATAAAGAAGATTCAAAGAGCGTGAGATGTCAGCTCCTTTCATTCAGTCAGTAGCTTCAAACATTTCTGGTATATGAATAACATGATGTTTTTCAATGGCAAAAATCAATGAATATTGTAAATGCACAAACAGTAATTTCTCCGCATTGCAAGGTGCAATTCTGAAATTTTTTGCTTTTTCCTGCTCCTCTTAGCATGATAAAGAAGATTCAAAGAGAGTGAGATGCCAGCTCCTTTCATTCAGTCAGTAGCTTCAATCATTTCTGGACGTTTTTCAATGGCAAAAATCAATGAATATTGTAAATGCACAAACAGTAATTTCTCCGCATTGCAAGGTGCAATTCTGAAATTTTTTGCTTTTTCCTGCTCCTCTTAGCATGATAAAGAAGATTCAAAGAGAGTGAGATGCCAGCTCCTTTCGTTCAGTCAGTAGCTTCAATCATTTCTGGACGTTTTTCAATGGCAAAAATCATTGAATATTATAAATGCACAAACAGTAATTTCTCCGCATTGCAAGGTGCAATTCTGAAATTTTTTACTTTTTCCTGCTCCTCTTAGCATGATAAAGAAGATTCAAAGAGAGTGAGATGCCAGCTCCTTTCATTCAGTCAGTAGCTTCAATCATTTCTGGTATATGAATAACATGATGTTTTTCAATGGCAAAAATCAATGAATATTGTAAATGCACAAACAGTAATTTCTCCGCATTGCAAGGTGCAATTCTGAAATTTTTTGCTTTTTCCTGCTCCTCTTAGCATGATAAACAAGATTCAAAGAGAGTGAGATGCCAGCTCCTTTCATTCAGTCAGTAGCTTCAATCATTTCTGGACGTTTTTCAATGGCAAAAATCAATGAATATTGTAAATGCACAAACAGTAATTTCTCCGCATTGCAAGGTGCAATTCTGAAATTTTTTGCTTTTTCCTGCTCCTCTTAGCATGATAAAGAAGATTCAAAGAGAGTGAGATGCCAGCTCCTTTCATTCAGTCAGTAGCTTCAAACATTTCTGGTATATGAATAACATGATGTTTTTCAATGGCAAAAATCAATGAATATTGTAAATGCACAAACAGTAATTTCTCCGCATTGCAAGGTGCAATTCTGAAATTTTTTGCTTTTTCCTGCTCCTCTTAGCATGATAAAGAAGATTCAAAGAGAGTGAGATGCCAGCTCCTTTCATTCAGTCAGTAGCTTCAATCATTTCTGGACGTTTTTCAATGGCAAAAATCAATGAATATTGTAAATGCACAAACAGTAATTTCTCCGCATTGCAAGGTGCAATTCTGAAATTTTTTGCTTTTTCCTGCTCCTCTTAGCATGATAAAGAAGATTCAAAGAGAGTGAGATGCCAGCTCCTTTCATTCAGTCAGTAGCTTCAATCATTTCTGGACGTTTTTCAATGGCAAAAATCAATGAATGTTGTAAATGCACAAACAGTAATTTCTCCGCATTGCAAGGTGCAATTCTGAAATGTTTTGCTTTTTCCTGCTCCTCTTAGCATGATAAAGAAGATTCAAAGAGAGTGAGATGCCAGCTCCTTTCATTCAGTCAGTAGCTTCAATCATTTCTGGACGTTTTTCAATGGCAAAAATCAATGAATATTGTAAATGCACAAACAGTAATTTCTCCGCATTGCAAGGTGCAATTCTGAAATTTTTTGCTTTTTCCTGCTCCTCTTAGCATGATAAAGAAGATTCAAAGAGAGTGAGATGCCAGCTCCTTTCATTCAGTCAGTAGCTTCAAACATTTCTGGTATATGAATAACATGATGTTTTTCAATGGCAAAAATCAATGAATATTGTAAATGCACAAACAGTAATTTCTCCGCATTGCAAGGTGCAATTCTGAAATTTTTTGCTTTTTCCTGCTCCTCTTAGCATGATAAAGAAGATTCAAAGAGAGTGAGATGCCAGCTCCTTTCATTCAGTCAGTAGCTTCAAACATTTCTGGTATATGAATAACATGATGTTTTTCAATGGCAAAAATCAATGAATATTGTAAATGCACAAACAGTAATTTCTCCGCATTGCAAGGTGCAATTCTGAAATTTTTTGCTTTTTCCTGCTCCTCTTAGCATGATAAAGAAGATTCAAAGAGAGTGAGATGCCAGCTCCTTTCATTCAGTCAGTAGCTTCAATCATTTCTGGACGTTTTTCAATGGCAAAAATCAATGAATATTGTAAATGCAGAAACAGTAATTTCTCCGCATTGCAAGGTGCAATTCTGAAATTTTTTGCTTTTTCCTGCTCCTCTTAGCATGATAAAGAAGATTCAAAGAGCGTGAGATGTCAGCTCCTTTCATTCAGTCAGTAGCTTCAAACATTTCTGGTATATGAATAACATGATGTTTTTCAATGGCAAAAATCAATGAATATTGTAAATGCACAAACAGTAATTTCTCCGCATTGCAAGGTGCAATTCTGAAATTTTTTGCTTTTTCCTGCTCCTCTTAGCATGATAAAGAAGATTCAAAGAGAGTGAGATGCCAGCTCCTTTCATTCAGTCAGTAGCTTCAATCATTTCTGGACGTTTTTCAATGGCAAAAATCAATGAATATTGTAAATGCACAAACAGTAATTTCTCCGCATTGCAAGGTGCAATTCTGAAATTTTTTGCTTTTTCCTGCTCCTCTTAGCATGATAAAGAAGATTCAAAGAGAGTGAGATGCCAGCTCCTTTCATTCAGTCAGTAGCTTCAAACATTTCTGGTATATGAATAACATGATGTTTTTCAATGGCAAAAATCAATGAATATTGTAAATGCACAAACAGTAATTTCTCCGCATTGCAAGGTGCAATTCTGAAATTTTTTGCTTTTTCCTGCTCCTCTTAGCATGATAAAGAAGATTCAAAGAGAGTGAGATGCCAGCTCCTTTCATTCAGTCAGTAGCTTCAATCAATTCTGGACGTTTTTCAATGGCAAAAATCAATGAATATTGTAAATGCACAAACAGTAATTTCTCCGCATTGCAAGGTGCAATTCTGAAATTTTTTGCTTTTTCCTGCTCCTCTTAGCATGATAAAGAAGATTCAAAGAGCGTGAGATGTCAGCTCCTTTCATTCAGTCAGTAGCTTCAAACATTTCTGGTATATGAATAACATGATGTTTTTCAATGGCAAAAATCAATGAATATTGTAAATGCACAAACAGTAATTTCTCCGCATTGCAAGGTGCAATTCTGAAATTTTTTGCTTTTTCCTGCTCCTCTTAGCATGATAAAGAAGATTCAAAGAGAGTGAGATGCCAGCTCCTTTCATTCAGTCAGTAGCTTCAATCATTTCTGGACGTTTTTCAATGGCAAAAATCAATGAATATTGTAAATGCACAAACAGTAATTTCTCCGCATTGCAAGGTGCAATTCTGAAATTTTTTGCTTTTTCCTGCTCCTCTTAGCATGATAAAGAAGATTCAAAGAGAGTGAGATGCCAGCTCCTTTCGTTCAGTCAGTAGCTTCAATCATTTCTGGACGTTTTTCAATGGCAAAAATCATTGAATATTATAAATGCACAAACAGTAATTTCTCCGCATTGCAAGGTGCAATTCTGAAATTTTTTACTTTTTCCTGCTCCTCTTAGCATGATAAAGAAGATTCAAAGAGAGTGAGATGCCAGCTCCTTTCATTCAGTCAGTAGCTTCAAACATTTCTGGTATATGAATAACATGATGTTTTTCAATGGCAAAAATCAATGAATATTGTAAATGCACAAACAGTAATTTCTCCGCATTGCAAGGTGCAATTCTGAAATTTTTTGCTTTTTCCTGCTCCTCTTAGCATGATAAAGAAGATTCAAAGAGAGTGAGATGCCAGCTCCTTTCATTCAGTCAGTAGCTTCAATCATTTCTGGACGTTTTTCAATGGCAAAAATCAATGAATATTGTAAATGCACAAACAGTAATTTCTCCGCATTGCAAGGTGCAATTCTGAAATTTTTTGCTTTTTCCTGCTCCTCTTAGCATGATAAAGAAGATTCAAAGAGCGTGAGATGTCAGCTCCTTTCATTCAGTCAGTAGCTTCAAACATTTCTGGTATATGAATAACATGATGTTTTTCAATGGCAAAAATCAATGAATATTGTAAATGCACAAACAGTAATTTCTCCGCATTGCAAGGTGCAATTCTGAAATTTTTTGCTTTTTCCTGCTCCTCTTAGCATGATAAAGAAGATTCAAAGAGAGTGAGATGCCAGCTCCTTTCATTCAGTCAGTAGCTTCAATCATTTCTGGACGTTTTTCAATGGCAAAAATCAATGAATATTGTAAATGCACAAACAGTAATTTCTCCGCATTGCAAGGTGCAATTCTGAAATTTTTTGCTTTTTCCTGCTCCTCTTAGCATGATAAAGAAGATTCAAAGAGAGTGAGATGCCAGCTCCTTTCATTCAGTCAGTAGCTTCAAACATTTCTGGTATATGAATAACATGATGTTTTTCAATGGCAAAAATCAATGAATATTGTAAATGCACAAACAGTAATTTCTCCGCATTGCAAGGTGCAATTCTGAAATTTTTTGCTTTTTCCTGCTCCTCTTAGCATGATAAAGAAGATTCAAAGAGCGTGAGATGTCAGCTCCTTTCATTCAGTCAGTAGCTTCAAACATTTCTGGTATATGAATAACATGATGTTTTTCAATGGCAAAAATCAATGAATATTGTAAATGCACAAACAGTAATTTCTCCGCATTGCAAGGTGCAATTCTGAAATTTTTTGCTTTTTCCTGCTCCTCTTAGCATGATAAAGAAGATTCAAAGAGCGTGAGATGTCAGCTCCTTTCATTCAGTCAGTAGCTTCAAACATTTCTGGTATATGAATAACATGATGTTTTTCAATGGCAAAAATCAATGAATATTGTAAATGCACAAACAGTAATTTCTCCGCATTGCAAGGTGCAATTCTGAAATTTTTTGCTTTTTCCTGCTCCTCTTAGCATGATAAAGAAGATTCAAAGAGAGTGAGATGCCAGCTCCTTTCATTCAGTCAGTAGCTTCAATCATTTCTGGACGTTTTTCAATGGCAAAAATCAATGAATATTGTAAATGCACAAACAGTAATTTCTCCGCATTGCAAGGTGCAATTCTGAAATTTTTTGCTTTTTCCTGCTCCTCTTAGCATGATAAAGAAGATTCAAAGAGAGTGAGATGCCAGCTCCTTTTGTTCAGTCAGTAGCTTCAATCATTTCTGGACGTTTTTCAATGGCAAAAATCATTGAATATTATAAATGCACAAACAGTAATTTCTCCGCATTGCAAGGTGCAATTCTGAAATTTTTTACTTTTTCCTGCTCCTCTTAGCATGATAAAGAAGATTCAAAGAGAGTGAGATGCCAGCTCCTTTCATTCAGTCAGTAGCTTCAATCATTTCTGGTATATGAATAACATGATGTTTTTCAATGGCAAAAATCAATGAATATTGTAAATGCACAAACAGTAATTTCTCCGCATTGCAAGGTGCAATTCTGAAATTTTTTGCTTTTTCCTGCTCCTCTTAGCATGATAAACAAGATTCAAAGAGAGTGAGATGCCAGCTCCTTTCATTCAGTCAGTAGCTTCAATCATTTCTGGACGTTTTTCAATGGCAAAAATCAATGAATATTGTAAATGCACAAACAGTAATTTCTCCGCATTGCAAGGTGCAATTCTGAAATTTTTTGCTTTTTCCTGCTCCTCTTAGCATGATAAAGAAGATTCAAAGAGAGTGAGATGCCAGCTCCTTTCATTCAGTCAGTAGCTTCAAACATTTCTGGTATATGAATAACATGATGTTTTTCAATGGCAAAAATCAATGAATATTGTAAATGCACAAACAGTAATTTCTCCGCATTGCAAGGTGCAATTCTGAAATTTTTTGCTTTTTCCTGCTCCTCTTAGCATGATAAAGAAGATTCAAAGAGAGTGAGATGCCAGCTCCTTTCATTCAGTCAGTAGCTTCAATCATTTCTGGACGTTTTTCAATGGCAAAAATCAATGAATATTGTAAATGCACAAACAGTAATTTCTCCGCATTGCAAGGTGCAATTCTGAAATTTTTTGCTTTTTCCTGCTCCTCTTAGCATGATAAAGAAGATTCAAAGAGAGTGAGATGCCAGCTCCTTTCATTCAGTCAGTAGCTTCAATCATTTCTGGACGTTTTTCAATGGCAAAAATCAATGAATGTTGTAAATGCACAAACAGTAATTTCTCCGCATTGCAAGGTGCAATTCTGAAATGTTTTGCTTTTTCCTGCTCCTCTTAGCATGATAAAGAAGATTCAAAGAGAGTGAGATGCCAGCTCCTTTCATTCAGTCAGTAGCTTCAATCATTTCTGGACGTTTTTCAATGGCAAAAATCAATGAATATTGTAAATGCACAAACAGTAATTTCTCCGCATTGCAAGGTGCAATTCTGAAATTTTTTGCTTTTTCCTGCTCCTCTTAGCATGATAAAGAAGATTCAAAGAGAGTGAGATGCCAGCTCCTTTCATTCAGTCAGTAGCTTCAAACATTTCTGGTATATGAATAACATGATGTTTTTCAATGGCAAAAATCAATGAATATTGTAAATGCACAAACAGTAATTTCTCCGCATTGCAAGGTGCAATTCTGAAATTTTTTGCTTTTTCCTGCTCCTCTTAGCATGATAAAGAAGATTCAAAGAGAGTGAGATGCCAGCTCCTTTCATTCAGTCAGTAGCTTCAAACATTTCTGGTATATGAATAACATGATGTTTTTCAATGGCAAAAATCAATGAATATTGTAAATGCACAAACAGTAATTTCTCCGCATTGCAAGGTGCAATTCTGAAATTTTTTGCTTTTTCCTGCTCCTCTTAGCATGATAAAGAAGATTCAAAGAGAGTGAGATGCCAGCTCCTTTCATTCAGTCAGTAGCTTCAATCATTTCTGGACGTTTTTCAATGGCAAAAATCAATGAATATTGTAAATGCACAAACAGTAATTTCTCCGCATTGCAAGGTGCAATTCTGAAATTTTTTGCTTTTTCCTGCTCCTCTTAGCATGATAAAGAAGATTCAAAGAGCGTGAGATGTCAGCTCCTTTCATTCAGTCAGTAGCTTCAAACATTTCTGGTATATGAATAACATGATGTTTTTCAATGGCAAAAATCAATGAATATTGTAAATGCACAAACAGTAATTTCTCCGCATTGCAAGGTGCAATTCTGAAATTTTTTGCTTTTTCCTGCTCCTCTTAGCATGATAAAGAAGATTCAAAGAGAGTGAGATGCCAGCTCCTTTCATTCAGTCAGTAGCTTCAATCATTTCTGGACGTTTTTCAATGGCAAAAATCAATGAATATTGTAAATGCACAAACAGTAATTTCTCCGCATTGCAAGGTGCAATTCTGAAATTTTTTGCTTTTTCCTGCTCCTCTTAGCATGATAAAGAAGATTCAAAGAGAGTGAGATGCCAGCTCCTTTCATTCAGTCAGTAGCTTCAAACATTTCTGGTATATGAATAACATGATGTTTTTCAATGGCAAAAATCAATGAATATTGTAAATGCACAAACAGTAATTTCTCCGCATTGCAAGGTGCAATTCTGAAATTTTTTGCTTTTTCCTGCTCCTCTTAGCATGATAAAGAAGATTCAAAGAGAGTGAGATGCCAGCTCCTTTCATTCAGTCAGTAGCTTCAATCATTTCTGGACGTTTTTCAATGGCAAAAATCAACGAATATTGTAAATGCACAAACAGTAATTTCTCCGCATTGCAAGGTGCAATTCTGAAATGTTTTGCTTTTTCCTGCTCCTCTTAGCATGATAAAGAAGATTCAAAGAGCGTGAGATGTCAGCTCCTTTCATTCAGTCAGTAGCTTCAAACATTTCTGGTATATGAATAACATGATGTTTTTCAAAGGCAAAAATCAATGAATATTGTAAATGCACAAACAGTAATTTCTCCGCATTGCAAGGTGCAATTCTGAAATTTTTTGCTTTTTCCTGCTCCTCTTAGCATGATAAAGAAGATTCAAAGAGAGTGAGATGCCAGCTCCTTTCATTCAGTCAGTAGCTTCAATCATTTCTGGACGTTTTTCAATGGCAAAAATCAATGAATATTGTAAATGCACAAACAGTAATTTCTCCGCATTGCAAGGTGCAATTCTGAAATTTTTTGCTTTTTCCTGCTCCTCTTAGCATGATAAAGAAGATTCAAAGAGAGTGAGATGCCAGCTCCTTTCGTTCAGTCAGTAGCTTCAATCATTTCTGGACGTTTTTCAATGGCAAAATCATTGAATATTATAAATGCACAAACAGTAATTTCTCCGCATTGCAAGGTGCAATTCTGAAATTTTTACTTTTTCTGCTCCTCTTAGCATGATAAAGAAGATTCAAAGAGAGTGAGATGCCAGCTCCTTTCATTCAGTCAGTAGCTTCAATCAATTTCTGGTATATGGAATAACATGATGTTTTTCAATGGCAAAAATCAATGAATATTGTAAATGCACAAAACAGTAATTTCTCCGTCATTGCAAGGTGCAATTCTGAAATTTTTTGCTTTTTCCTGCTCCTTTAGCATGATAAACAAGATTCAAAGAGAGTGAGATGCCAGCTCCTTTCATTCAGTCAGTAGCTTCAATCATTTCTGGACGTTTTTCAATGGCAAAAATCAATGAATATTGTAAATGCACAAACAGTAATTTCTCCGCATTGCAAGGTGCAATTCTGAAATTTTTTGCTTTTTCCTGCTCCTCTTAGCATGATAAAGAAGATTCAAAGAGAGTGAGATGCCAGCTCCTTTCATTCAGTCAGTAGCTTCAAACATTTCTGGTATATGAATAACATGATGTTTTTCAATGGCAAAAATCAATGAATATTGTAAATGCACAAACAGTAATTTCTCCGCATTGCAAGGTGCAATTCTGAAATTTTTTGCTTTTTCCTGCTCCTCTTAGCATGATAAAGAAGATTCAAAGAGAATGAGATGCCAGCTCCTTTCATTCAATCAGTAGCTTCAATCATTTCTGGATGTTTTTCAATGGCAAAAATCAATGAATATTGTAAATGCACAAACAGTAATTTCTCCGCATTGCAAAGTGCAATTCTGAAATTTTTTGCTTTTTCCTGCTCCTCTTAGCATGATAAAGAAGATTCAAAGAGAGTGAGATGCCAGCTCCTTTCATTCAGTCAGTAGCTTCAATCATTTCTGGACGTTTTTCAATGGCAAAAATCAATGAATATTGTAAATGCACAAACAGTGATTTCTCCGCATTGCAAGGTGCAATTCTGAAATTTTTTGCTTTTTCCTGCTCCTCTTAGCATGATAAAGAAGATTCAAAGAGAGTGAGATGCCAGCTCCTTTCATTCAGTCAGTAGCTTCAAACATTTCTGGTATATGAATAACATGATGTTTTTTAATGGCAAAAATCAATGAATATTGTAAATGCACAAACAGTAATTTCTCCGCATTGCAAGGTGCAAGTCTGAAATTTTTTGCTTTTTCCTGCTCCTCTTAGTATGATAAAGAAGATTCAAAGAGAGTGAGATGCCAGCTACTTTCATTCAGTCAGTAGCTTCAATCATTTCTGGACGTTTTTCAATGGTAAAAATCAATGAATATTGTAAATGCACAAGCAGTAATTTCTCCACATTGCAAGGTGCAATTCTGAAATTTTTTGCTTTTTCCTGCTCCTCTTAGCATGATAAAGAAGATTCAAAGAGAGTGAGATGCCAGCTCCTTTCATTCAGTCAGTAGCTTCAAACATTTCTGGTATATGAATAACATGATGTTTTTCAATGGCAAAAATCAATGAATATTGTAAATGCACAAACAGTAATTTCTCCGCATTGCAAGGTGCAATTCTGAAATTTTTTGCTTTTTCCTGCTCCTCTTAGCATGATAAAGAAGATTCAAAGAGAGTGAGATGCCAGCTCCTTTCATTCAGTCAGTAGCTTCAAACATTTCTGGTATATGAATAACATGATGTTTTTCAATGGCAAAAATCAATGAATATTGTAAATGCACAAACAGTAATTTCTCCGCATTGCAAGGTGCAATTCTGAAATTTTTTGCTTTTTCCTGCTCCTCTTAGCATGATAAAGAAGATTCAAAGAGAGTGAGATGCCAGCTCCTTTCATTCAGTCAGTAGCTTCAATCATTTCTGGACGTTTTTCAATGGCAAAAATCAATGAATATTGTAAATGCACAAACAGTAATTTCTGCGCATTGCAAGGTGCAATTCTGAAATTTTTTGCTTTTTCCTGCTCCTCTTAGCATGATAAAGAAGATTCAAAGAGAGTGAGATGTCAGCTCCTTTCATTCAGTCAGTAGCTTCAAACATTTCTGGTATATGAATAACATGATGTTTTTCAATGGCAAAAATCAATGAATATTGTAAATGCACAAACAGTAATTTCTCCGCATTGCAAGGTGCAATTCTGAAATTTTTTGCTTTTTCCTGCTCCTCTTAGCATGATAAAGAAGATTCAAAGAGAGTGAGATGCCAGCTCCTTTCATTCAGTCAGTAGCTTCAATCATTTCTGGACGTTTTTCAATGGCAAAAATCAATGAATATTGTAAATGCACAAACAGTAATTTCTCCGCATTGCAAGGTGCAATTCTGAAATTTTTTGCTTTTTCCTGCTCCTCTTAGCATGATAAAGAAGATTCAAAGAGAGTGAGATGCCAGCTCCTTTCGTTCAGTCAGTAGCTTCAATCATTTCTGGACGTTTTTCAATGGCAAAAATCAATGAATATTGTAATGCACACACCGTAATTTCTCCGCATTGCAAGGTGCAATTCTGAAATTTTTTGCTTTTTCCTGCTCCTCTTAGCATGATAAACAAGATTCAAAGAGAGTGAGATGCCAGCTCCTTTCATTCAGTCAGTAGCTTCAATCATTTCTGGACGTTTTTCAATGGCAAAAATCAATGAATATTGTAAATGCACAAACAGTAATTTCTCCGCATTGCAAGGTGCAATTCTGAAATTTTTTGCTTTTTCCTGCTCCTCTTAGCATGGTAAAGCTACTGACTGAATGAAAGGAGCTGGCATCTCACTCTCTTTGAATCTTCTTTATCATGCTAGGATTAGCAGGAAAAAGCAAAAAATTTCAGAATTGCACCCTGCAATGTGGAGATATTACTGTTTGTGCATTTACAATATTCATTGATTTTTGCCATTGAAAAGCGTCCAGAAATGTTTGAAGCTACTGACTGAATGAAAGGAGCTGGCATCTCACTCTCTTTGAATCTTCTTTATCATGCTAGGATTAGCAGGAAAAAGCAAAAAATTTCAGAATTGCACCTTGCAATGTGGAGATATTACTGTTTGTGCATTTACAATATTCATTGATTTTTGCCATTGAAAAGCGTCCAGAAATGTTTGAAGCTACTGACTGAATGAAAGGAGCTGGCATCTCACTCTCTTTGAATCTTCTTTATCATGCTAGGATTAGCAGGAAAAAGCAAAAAATTTCAGAATTGCACCTTGCAATGTGGAGATATTACTGTTAGTGCATTTACAATATTCATTGATTTTTGCCATTGAAAAACATCATGTTATTCATATACCAGAAATGTTTGAAGCTACTGACTGAATGAAAGGAGCTTGCATCTCACTCTCTTTGAATCTTCTTTATCATGCTAGGATTAGCAGGAAAAAGCAAAAAATTTCAGAATTGCACCTTGCAATGTGGAGATATTACTGTTTGTGCATTTACAATATTCATTGATTTTTGCCATTGAAAAACGTCCAGAAATGTTTGAAGCTACTGACTGAATGAAAGGAGCTGGCATCTCACTCTCTTTGAATCTTCTTTATCATGCTAGGATTAGCAGGAAAAAGCAAAAAAATTCAGAATTGCACCTTGCAATGTGGAGATATTACTGTTTGTGCATTTACAATATTCATTGATTTTTGCCATTGAAAAACGTCCAGAAATGTTTGAAGCTACTGACTGAATGAAAGGAGCTGGCATCTCACTCTCTTTGAATCTTCTTTATCATGCTAGGATTAGCAGGAAAAAGCAAAAAATTTCAGAATTGCACCTTGCAATGTGGAGATATTACTGTTTGTGCATTTACAATATTCATTGATTATTGCCATTGAAAAACATCATGTTATTCATATACCAGAAATGTTTGAAGCTACTGACTGAATGAAAGGAGCTGGCATCTCACTCTCTTTGAATCTTCTTTATCATGCTAGGATTAGCAGGAAAAAGCAAAAAATTTCAGAATTGCACCCTGCAATGTGGAGATATTACTGTTTGTGCATTTACAATATTCATTGATTTTTGCCATTGAAAAGCATCCAGAAATGTTTGAAGCTACTGACTGAATGAAAGGAGCTGGCATCTCACTCTCTTTGAATCTTCTTTATCATGCTAGGGTTAGCAGGAAAAAGCAAAAAATTTCAGAATTGCACCTTGCAATGTGGAGATATTACTGTTTGTGCATTTACAATATTCATTGATTTTTGCCATTGAAAAACGTCCAGAAATGTTTGAAGCTACTGACTGAATGAAAGGAGCTGGCATCTCACTCTCTTTGAATCTTCTTTATCATGCTAGGATTAGCAGGAAAAAGCAAAAAAATTCAGAATTGCACCTGCAATGTGGAGATATTACTGTTAGTGCATTTACAATATTCATTGATTTTTGCCATTGAAAAACATCATGTTATTCATATACCAGAAATGTTTGAAGCTACTGACTGATTGAAAGGAGCTGGCATCTCACTCTCTTTGAATCTTCTTTATCATGCTAGGATTAGCAGGAAAAAGCAAAAAATTTCAGAATTGCACCTTGCAATGTGGAGATATTATTGTTTGTGCATTTACAATATTCATTGATTTTAGCCATTGAAAAACGTCCAGAAATGTTTGAAGCTACTGACTGAATGAAAGGAGCTGGCATCTCACTCTCTTTGAATCTTCTTTATCATGCTAGGATTAGCAGGAAAAAGCAAAACATTTCAGAATTGCACCTTGCAATGTGGAGTTATTACTGTTTGTGCATTTACAATATTCATTGATTTTTGCCATTGAAAAACGTCCAGAAATGTTTGAAGCTACTGACTGAATGAAAGGAGCTGGCATCTCACTCTCTTTGAATCTTCTTTATCATGCTAGGATTAGCAGGAAAAAGCAAAAAATTTCAGAATTGCACCTTGCAATGTGGAGATATTACTGTTTGTGCATTTACAATATTCATTGATTTTTGCCATTGAAAAACATCATGTTATTCATTTACCAGAAATGTTTGAAGCTACTGACTGAATGAAAGGAGCTGGCATCTCACTCTCTTTGAATCTTCTTTATCATGCTAGGATTAGCAGGAAAAAGCAAAAAATTTCAGAATTGCACCTTGCAATGTGGAGATATTACTGTTTGTGCATTTACAATATTCATTGATTTTTGCCATTGAAAAACGTCCAGAAATGTTTGAAGCTACTGACTGAATGAAAGGAGCTGGCATCTCACTCTCTTTGAATCTTCTTTATCATGCTAGGATTAGCAGGAAAAAGCAAAAAATTTCAGAATTGCACCTTGCAATGTGGAGATATTACTGTTTGTGCATTTACAATATTCATTGATTTTTGCCATTGAAAAACATAATGTTATTCATATACCAGAAATGTTTGAATCTACTGACTGAATGAAAGGAGCTGGCATCTCACTCTCTTTGAATCTTCTTTATCATGCTAGGATTAGCAGGAAAAAGCAAAAAATTTCAGAATTGCACCCTGCAATGTGGAGACATTACTGTTAGTGCATTTACAACATTCATTGATTTTTGCCATTGAAAAGCATCCAGAAATGTTTGAAGCTAGTGACTGAATGAAAGGAGCTGGCATCTCACTCTCTTTGAATCTTCTTTATCATGCTAGGATTAGCAGGAAAAAGCAAAAAATTTCAGAATTGCACCCTGCAATGTGGAGATATTACTGTTTGTGCATTTACAATATTCATTGATTTTTGCCATTGAAAAGCATCCAGAAATGTTTGAAGCTACTGACTGAATGAAAGGAGCTGGCATCTCACTCTCTTTGAATCTTCTTTATCATGCTAGGATTAGCAGGAAAAAGCAAAAAATTTCAGAATTGCACCTTGCAATGTGGAGATATTACTGTTTGTGCATTTACAATATTCATTGATTTTTGCCATTGAAAAACGTCCAGAAATATTTGAAGCTACTGACTGAATGAAAGGAGCTGGCATCTCACTCTTTGAATCTTCTTTATCATGCCAGGATTAGCAGGAAAAAGCAAAAAAATTCAGAATTGCACCTTGCAATGTGGAGATATTACTGTTAGTGCATTTACAATATTCATTGATTTTTGCCATTGAAAAACATCATGTTATTCATATACCAGAAATGTTTGAAGTTACTGACTGAATGAAAGGATCTGGCATCTCACTCTCTTTGAATCTTCTTTATCATGCTAGGATTAGCAGGAAAAAGCAAAAAATTTCAGAATTGCACCTTGCAATGTGGAGATATTATTGTTTGTGCATTTACAATATTCATTGATTTTTGCCATTGAAAAACGTCCAGAAATGTTTGAAGCTACTGACTGAATGAAAGGAGCTGGCATCTCACTCTCTTTGAATCTTCTTTATCATGCTAGGATTAGCAGGAAAAAGCAAAAAATTTCAGAATTGCACCTTGCAATGTGGAGTTATTACTGTTTGTGCATTTACAATATTCATTGATTTTTGCCATTGAAAAATGTCCAGAAATGTTTGAAGCTACTGACTGAATGAAAGGAGCTGGCATCTCACTCTCTTTGAATCTTCTTTATCATGCTAGGATTAGCAGGAAAAAGCAAAAAATTTCAGAATTGCACCTTGCAATGTGGAGATATTACTGTTTGTGCATTTACAATATTCATTGATTTTTGCCATTGAAAAACATCATGTTATTCATATACCAGAAATGTTTGAAGCTACTGACTGAATGAAAGGAGCTGGCATCTCACTCTCTTTGAATCTTCTTTATCATGCTAGGATTAGCAGGAAAAAGCAAAAAATTTCAGAATTGCACCTTGCAATGTGGAGATATTACTGTTTGTGCATTTACAATATTCATTGATTTTTGCCATTGAAAAACGTCCAGAAATGTTTGAAGCTACTGACTGAATGAAAGGAGCTGGCATCTCACTCTCTTTGAATCTTCTTTATCATGCTAGGATTAGCAGGAAAAAGCAAAAAATTTCAGAATTTCACCTTGCAATGTGGAGATATTACTGTTTGTGCATTTACAATATTCATTGATTTTTGCCATTGAAAAACGTCCAGAAATGTTTGAAGCTACTGACTGAATGAAAGGAGCTGGCATCTCACTCTCTTTGAATCTTCTTTATCATGCTAGGATTAGCAGGAAAAAGCAAAAAATTTCAGAATTGCACCTTGCAATGTGGAGATATTACTGTTTGTGCATTTACAATATTCATTGATTTTTGCCATTGAAAAACGTCCAGAAATGTTTGAAGCTACTGACTGAATGAAAGGAGCTGGCATCTCACTCTCTTTGAATCTTCTTTATCATGCTAGGATTAGCAGGAAAAAGCAAAAAATTTCAGAATTGCACCTTGCAATGTGGAGATATTACTGTTTGTGCATTTACAATATTCATTGATTTTTGCCATTGAAAAACATCATGTTATTCATATACCAGAAATGTTTGAATCTACTGACTGAATGAAAGGAGCTGGCATCTCACTCTCTTTGAATCTTCTTTATCATGCTAGGATTAGCAGGAAAAAGCAAAAAATTTCAGAATTGCACCCTGCAATGTGGAGATATTTCTGTTTGTGCATTTACAATATTCATTGATTTTTGCCATTGAAAAGCATCCAGAAATGTTTGAAGCTACTGACTGAATGAAAGGAGCTGGCATCTCACTCTCTTTGAATCTTCTTTATCATGCTAGGATTAGCAGGAAAAAGCAAAAAAATTCAGAATTGCACCTTGCAATGTGGAGATATTACTGTTTGTGCATTTACAATATTCATTGATTTTTGCCATTGAAAAACGTCCAGAAATGTTTGAAGCTACTGACTGAATGAAAGGAGCTGGCATCTCACTCTTTGAATCTTCTTTATCATGCTAGGATTAGCAGGAAAAAGCAAAAAAATTCCGAATTGCACCTTGCAATGTGGAGATATTACTGTTAGTGCATTTACAATATTCATTGATTTTTGCCATTGAAAAACATCATGTTATTCATATACCAGAAATGTTTGAAGCTACTGACTGAATGAAAGGAGCTGGCATCTCACTCTCTTTGAATCTTCTTTATCATGCTAGGATTAGCAGGAAAAAGCAAAAAATTTCCGAATTGCACCTTGCAATGTGGAGATATTACTGTTTGTGCATTTACAATATTCATTGATTTTTGCCATTGAAAAACATGTTTTTCATACACCAGAAATGTTTGAAGCTACTGACTGAATGAAAGGAGCTGGCATCTCACTCTCTTTGAATCTTCTTTATCATGCTAGGATTAGCAGGAAAAAGCAAAAAATTTCAGAATTGCACGTTGCAATGTGGAGATATTACTGTTTGTGCATTTACAATATTCATTGATTTTTGCCATTGAAAAACATGTTTTTCATATACCAGAAATGTTTGAAGCTACTGACTGAATGAAAGGAACTGGCATCTCACTCTCTTTGAATCTTTTTTATCATGCTAGGATTAACAGGAAATAGCAAAAAATTTCAGAATTGCACCTTGCAATTTGGAGATATTACTGTTTGTGCATTTACAATATTCATTGATTTTTGCCATTGAAAAACGTCCAGAAATGTTTGAAGCTACTGACTGAATGAAAGGAGCTGGCATCTCACTCTCTTTGAATCTTCTTTATCATGCTAGGATTAGCAGGAAAAAGCAAAAAAATTCAGAATTGCACCTTGCAATGTGGAGTTATTACTGTTTGTGCATTTACAATATTCATTGATTTTTGCCATTGAAAAACGTCCAGAAATGTTTGAAGCTACTGACTGAATGAAAGGAGCTGGCATCTCACTCTCTTTGAATCTTCTTTATCATGCTAGGATTAGCAGGAAAGAGCAAAAAATTTCAGAATTGCACCTTGCAATGTGGAGATATTACTGTTTGTGCATTTACAATATTCATTGATTTTTGCCATTGAAAAACATCATGTTATTCATATACCAGAAATGTTTGAAGCTACTGACTGAATGAAAGGAGCTGGCATCTCACTCTCTTTGAATCTTCTTTATCATGCTAGGATTAGCAGGAAAAAGCAAAAAATTTCAGAATTGCACCTTGCAATGTGGAGATATTACTGTTTGTGCATTTACAATATTCATTGATTTTTGCCATTGAAAAACGTCCAGAAATGTTTGAAGCTACTGACTGAATGAAAGGAGCTGGCATCTCACTCTCTTTGAATCTTCTTTATCATGCTAGGATTAGCAGGAAAAAGCAAAAAATTTCAGAATTGCACCTTGCAATGTGGAGATATTACTGTTTGTGCATTTACAATATTCATTGATTTTTGCCATTGAAAAACGTCCAGAAATGTTTGAAGCTACTGACTGAATGAAAGGAGCTGGCATCTCACTCTCTTTGAATCTTCTTTATCATGCTAGGATTAGCAGGAAAAAGCAAAAAATTTCAGAATTGCACCTTGCAATGTGGAGATATTACTGTTTGTGCATTTACAATATTCATTGATTTTTGCAATTGAAAAACGTCCAGAAATGTTTGAAGCTACTGACTGAATGAAAGGAGCTGGCATCTCACTCTCTTTGAATCTTCTTTATCATGCTAGGATTAGCAGGAAAAAGCAAAAAATTTCAGAATTGCACCTTGCAATGTGGAGTTATTACTGTTTGTGCATTTACAATATTCATTGATTTTTGCCATTGAAAAACGTCTAGAAATGTTTGAAGCTACTGACTGAATGAAAGGAGCTGGCATCTCACTCTCTTTGTATCTTCTTTATCATGCTAGGATTAGCAGGAAAAAGCAAAAAATTTCAGAATTGCACCTTGCAATGTGGAGATATTACTGTTTGTGCATTTACAATATTCATTGATTTTTGCCATTGAAAAACATCATGTTATTCATATACCAGAAATGTTTGAATCGACTGACTGAATGAAAGGAGCTGGCATCTCACTCTCTTTGAATCTTCTTTATCATGCTAGGATTAGCAGGAAAAAGCAAAAAATTTCAGAATTGCACCCTGCAATGTGGAGATATTACTGTTTGTGCATTTACAATATTCATTGATTTTTGCCATTGAAAAGCATCCAGAAATGTTTGAAGCTACTGACTGAATGAAAGGAGCTGGCATCTCACTCTCTTTGAATCTTCTTTATCATGCTAGGATTAGCAGGAAAAAGCAAAAAATTTCAGAATTGCACCTTGCAATGTGGAGATATTACTGTTTGTGCATTTACAATATTCATTGATTTTTGCCATTGAAAAACGTCCAGAAATGTTTGAAGCTACTGACTGAATGAAAGGAGCTGGCATCTTACTCTCTTTGAATCTTCTTTATCATGCTAGGATTAGCAGGAAAAAGCAAAAAATTTCAGAATTGCACCTTGCAATGTGGAGTTATTACTGTTTGTGCATTTACGATATTCATTGATTTTTGCCATTGAAAAACGTCCAGAAATGTTTGAAGCTACTGACTGAATGAAAGGAGCTGGCATCTCACTCTCTTTGAATCTTCTTTATCATGCTAGGATTAGCAGGAAAAAGCAAAAAATTTCAGAATTGCACCTTGCAATGTGGAGATTTTACTGTTTGTGCATTTACAATATTCATTGATTTTTGCCATTGAAAAACATCATGTTATTCATATACCAGAAATGTTTGAATCTACTGACTGAATGAAAGGAGCTGGCATCTCACTCTCTTTGAATCTTCTTTATCATGCTAGGATTAGCAGGAAAAAGCAAAAAATTTCAGAATTGCACCCTGCAATGTGGAGATATTTCTGTTTGTGCATTTACAATATTCATTGATTTTTGCCATTGAAAAGCATCCAGAAATGTTTGAAGCTACTGACTGAATGAAAGGAGCTGGCATCTCACTCTCTTTGAATCTTCTTTATCATGCTAGGATTAGCAGGAAAAAGCAAAAAATTTCAGAATTGCACCTTGCAATGTGGAGATATTACTGTTTGTGCATTTACAATATTCATTGATTTTTGCCATTGAAAAACGTCCAGAAATGTTTGAAGCTACTGACTGAATGAAAGGAGCTGGCATCTCACTCTTTGAATCTTCTTTATCATGCTAAGATTAGCAGGAAAAAGCAAAAAAATTCAGAATTGCACCTTGCAATGTGGAGATATTACTGTTAGTGCATTTACAATATTCATTGATTTTTGCCATTGAAAAACATCATGTTATTCATATACCAGAAATGTTTGAAGCTACTGACTGAATGAAAGGAGCTGGCATCTCACTCTCTTTGAATCTTCTTTATCATGCTAGGATTAGCAGGAAAAAGCAAAAAATTTCCGAATTGCACCTTGCAATGTGGAGATATTACTGTTTGTGCATTTACAATATTCATTGATTTTTGCCATTGAAAAACATGTTTTTCATACACCAGAAATGTTTGAAGCTACTGACTGAATGAAAGGAGCTGGCATCTCACTCTCTTTGAATCTTCTTTATCATGCTAGGATTAGCAGGAAAAAGCAAAAAATTTCAGAATTGCACCTTGCAATGTGGAGATATTACTGTTTGTGCATTTACAATATTCATTGATTTTTGCCATTGAAAAACATCATGTTATTCATATACCAGAAATGTTTGAATCTACTGACTGAATGAAAGGAGCTGGCATCTCACTCTCTTTGAATCTTCTTTATCATGCTAGGATTAGCAGGAAAAAGCAAAAAATTTCAGAATTGCACCCTGCAATGTGGAGATATTTCTGTTTGTGCATTTACAATATTCATTGATTTTTGCCATTGAAAAGCATCCAGAAATGTTTGAAGCTACTGACTGAATGAAAGGAGCTGGCATCTCACTCTCTTTGAATCTTCTTTATCATGCTAGGATTAGCAGGAAAAAGCAAAAAATTTCAGAATTGCACCTTGCAATGTGGAGATATTACTGTTTGTGCATTTACAATATTCATTGATTTTTGCCATTGAAAAACGTCCAGAAATGTTTGAAGCTACTGACTGAATGAAAGGAGCTGGCATCTCACTCTTTGAATCTTCTTTATCATGCTAGGATTAGCAGGAAAAAGCAAAAAAATTCAGAATTGCACCTTGCAATGTGGAGATATTACTGTTAGTGCATTTACAATATTCATTGATTTTTGCCATTGAAAAACATCATGTTATTCATATACCAGAAATGTTTGAAGCTACTGACTGAATGAAAGGAGCTGGCATCTCACTCTCTTTGAATCTTCTTTATCATGCTAGGATTAGCAGGAAAAAGCAAAAAATTTCCGAATTGCACCTTGCAATGTGGAGATATTACTGTTTGTGCATTTACAATATTCATTGATTTTTGCCATTGAAAAACATGTTTTTCATACACCAGAAATGTTTGAAGCTACTGACTGAATGAAAGGAGCTGGCATCTCACTCTCTTTGAATCTTCTTTATCATGCTAGGATTAGCAGGAAAAAGCAAAAAATTTCAGAATTGCACCTTGCAATGTGGAGTTATTACTGTTTGTGCATTTACAATACTCATTGATTTTTGCCATTGAAAAACGTCCAGAAATGTTTGAAGCTACTGACTGAATGAAAGGAGCTGGCATCTCACTCTCTTTGAATCTTCTTTATCATGCTAGGATTAGCAGGAAAAAGCAAAAAATTTCAGAATTGCACCTTGCAATGTGGAGATATTACTGTTTGTGCATTTACAATATTCATTGATTTTTGCCATTGAAAAACATCATGTTATTCATATACCAGAAATGTTTGAAGCTACTGACTGAATGAAAGGAGCTGGCATCTCACTCTCTTTGAATCTTCTTTATCATGCTAGGATTAGCAGGAAAAAGCAAAAAATTTCAGAATTGCACCTTGCAATGTGGAGATATTACTGTTTGTGCATTTACAATATTCATTGATTTTTGCCATTGAAAAACGTCCAGAAATGTTTGAAGCTACTGACTGAATGAAAGGAGCTGGCATCTCACTCTCTTTGAATCTTCTTTATCATGCTAGGATTAGCAGGAAAAAGCAAAAAATTTCAGAATTGCACCTTGCAATGTGGAGATATTACTGTTTGTGCATTTACAATATTCATTGATTTTTGCCATTGAAAAACGTCCAGAAATGTTTGAAGCTACTGACTGAATGAAAGGAGCTGGCATCTCACTCTCTTTGAATCTTCTTTATCATGCTAGGATTAGCAGGAAAAAGCAAAAAATTTCAGAATTGCACCTTGCAATGTGGAGATATTACTGTTTGTGCATTTACAATATTCATTGATTTTTGCCATTGAAAAACGTCCAGAAATGTTTGAAGCTACTGACTGAATGAAAGGAGCTGGCATCTCACTCTCTTTGAATCTTCTTTATCATGCTAGGATTAGCAGGAAAAAGCAAAAAATTTCAGAATTGCACCTTGCAATGTGGAGTTATTACTGTTTGTGCATTTACAATATTCATTGATTTTTGCGATTGAAAAACGTCCAGAAATGTTTGAAGCTACTGACTGAATGAAAGGAGCTGGCATCTCACTCTCTTTGAATCTTCTTTATCATGCTAGGATTAGCAGGAAAAAGCAAAAAATTTCAGAATTGCACCTTGCAATGTGGAGATATTACTGTTTGTGCATTTACAATATTCATTGATTTTTGCCATTGAAAAACATCATGTTATTCATATACCAGAAATGTTTGAATCTACTGACTGAATGAAAGGAGCTGGCATCTCACTCTCTTTGAATCTTCTTTATCATGCTAGGATTAGCAGGAAAAAGCAAAAAATTTCAGAATTGCACCCTGCAATGTGGAGATATTACTGTTTGTGCATTTACAATATTCATTGATTTTTGCCATTGAAAAGCATCCAGAAATGTTTGAAGCTACTGACTGAATGAAAGGAGCTGGCATCTCACTCTCTTTGAATCTTCTTTATCATGCTAGGATTAGCAGGAAAAAGCAAAAAATTTCAGAATTGCACCTTGCAATGTGGAGATATTACTGTTTGTGCATTTACAATATTCATTGATTTTTGCCATTGAAAAACGTCCAGAAATGTTTGAAGCTACTGACTGAATGAAAGGAGCTGGCATCTTACTCTCTTTGAATCTTCTTTATCATGCTAGGATTAGCAGGAAAAAGCAAAAAATTTCAGAATTGCACCTTGCAATGTGGAGTTATTACTGTTTGTGCATTTACAATATTCATTGATTTTTGCCATTGAAAAACGTCCAGAAATGTTTGAAGCTACTGACTGAATGAAAGGAGCTGGCATCTCACTCTCTTTGAATCTTCTTTATCATGCTAGGATTAGCAGGAAAAAGCAAAAAATTTCAGAATTGCACCTTGCAATGTGGAGATATTACTGTTTGTGCATTTACAATATTCATTGATTTTTGCCATTGAAAAACGTCCAGAAATGTTTGAAGCTACTGACTGAATGAAAGGAGCTGGCATCTCACTCTCTTTGAATCTTCTTTATCATGCTAGGATTAGCAGGAAAAAGCAAAAAAATTCAGAATTGCACCTTGCAATATGGAGATATTACTGTTTGTGCATTTACAATATTCATTGATTTTTGCCATTGAAAAACATCATGTTATTCATATACCAGAAATGTTTGAATCTACTGACTGAATGAAAGGAGCTGGCATCTCACTCTCTTTGAATCTTCTTTATCATGCTAGGATTAGCAGGAAAAAGCAAAAAATTTCAGAATTGCACCCTGCAATGTGGAGATATTACTGTTTGTGCATTTACAATATTCATTGATTTTTGCCATTGAAAAGCATCCAGAAATGTTTGAAGCTACTGACTGAATGAAAGGAGCTGGCATCTCACTCTCTTTGAATCTTCTTTATCATGCTAGGATTAGCAGGAAAAAGCAAAAAATTTCAGAATTGCACCTTGCAATGTGGAGATATTACTGTTTGTGCATTTACAATATTCATTGATTTTTGCCATTGAAAAACGTCCAGAAATGTTTGAAGCTACTGACTGAATGAAAGGAGCTGGCATCTTACTATCTTTGAATCTTCTTTATCATGCTAGGATTAGCAGGAAAAAGCAAAAAATTTCAGAATTGCACCTTGCAATGTGGAGTTATTACTGTTTGTGCATTTACAATATTCATTGATTTTTGCCATTGAAAAACGTCCAGAAATGTTTGAAGCTACTGACTGAATGAAAGGAGCTGGCATCTCACTCTCTTTGAATCTTCTTTATCATGCTAGGATTAGCAGGAAAAAGCAAAAAATTTCAGAATTGCACCTTGCAATGTGGAGATATTACTGTTTGTGCATTTACAATATTCATTGATTTTTGCCATTGAAAAACATCATGTTATTCATATACCAGAAATGTTTGAATCTACTGACTGAATGAAAGGAGCTGGCATCTCACTCTCTTTGAATCTTCTTTATCATGCTAGGATTAGCAGGAAAAAGCAAAAAATTTCAGAATTGCACCCTGCAATGTGGAGATATTTCTGTTTGTGCATTTACAATATTCATTGATTTTTGCCATTGAAAAGCATCCAGAAATGTTTGAAGCTACTGACTGAATGAAAGGAGCTGGCATCTCACTCTCTTTGAATCTTCTTTATCATGCTAGGATTAGCAGGAAAAAGCAAAAAATTTCAGAATTGCACCTTGCAATGTGGAGATATTACTGTTTGTGCATTTACAATATTCATTGATTTTTGCCATTGAAAAACGTCCAGAAATGTTTGAAGCTACTGACTGAATGAAAGGAGCTGGCACCTCACTCTTTGAATCTTCTTTATCATGCTAGGATTAGCAGGAAAAAGCAAAAAAATTCAGAATTGCACCTTGCAATGTGGAGATATTACTGTTAGTGCATTTACAATATTCATTGATTTTTGCCATTGAAAAACATCATGTTATTCATATACCAGAAATGTTTGAAGCTACTGACTGAATGAAAGGAGCTGGCATCTCACTCTCTTTGAATCTTCTTTATCATGCTAGGATTAGCAGGAAAAAGCAAAAAATTTCAGAATTGCACCCTGCAATGTGGAGATATTTCTGTTTGTGCATTTACAAAATTCATTGATTTTTGCCATTGAAAAGCATCCAGAAATGTTTGAAGCTACTGACTGAATGAAAGGAGCTGGCATCTCACTCTCTTTGAATCTTCTTTATCATGCTAGGATTAGCAGGAAAAAGCAAAAAATTTCAGAATTGCACCTTGCAATGTGGAGATATTACTGTTTGTGCATTTACAATATTCATTGATTTTTGCCATTGAAAAACGTCCAGAAATGTTTGAAGCTACTGACTGAATGAAAGGAGCTGGCATCTCACTCTTTGAATCTTCTTTATCATGCTAGGATTAGCAGGAAAAAGCAAAAAAATTCAGAATTGCACCTTGCAATGTGGAGATATTACTGTTAGTGCATTTACAATATTCATTGATTTTTGCCATTGAAAAACATCATGTTATTCATATACCAGAAATGTTTGAAGCTACTGACTGAATGAAAGGAGCTGGCATCTCACTCTCTTTGAATCTTCTTTATCATGCTAGGATTAGCAGGAAAAAGCAAAAAATTTCCGAATTGCACCTTGCAATGTGGAGATATTACTGTTTGTGCATTTACAATATTCATTGATTTTTGCCATTGAAAAACATGTTTTTCATACACCAGAAATGTTTGAAGCTACTGACTGAATGAAAGAAGCTGGCATCTCACTCTCTTTGAATCTTCTTTATCATGCTAGGATTAGCAGGAAAAAGCAAAAAATTTCAGAATTGCACCTTGCAATGTGGAGATATTACTGTTTGTGCATTTACAATATTCATTGATTTTTGCCATTGAAAAACATGTTTTTCATATACCAGAAATGTTTGAAGCTACTGACTGAATGAAAGAAGCTGGCATCTCACTCTCTTTGAATCTTCTTTATCATGCTAGGATTAGCAGGAAAAAGCAAAAAATTTCAGAATTGCACCTTGCAATGTGGAGATATTACTGTTTGTGCATTTACAATATACATTGATTTTTGCCATTGAAAAACGTCCAGAAATGTTTGAAGCTACTGACTGAATGAAAGGAGCTGGCATCTCACTCTCTTTGAATCTTCTTTATCATGCTAGGATTAGCAGGAAAAAGCAAAAAATAACAGAATTGCACCTTGCAATGTGGAGATATTACTGTTTGTGCATTTACAATATTCATTGATTTTTGCCATTGAAAAACATCATGTTATTCATATACCAGAAATGTTTGAATCTACTGACTGAATGAAAGGAGCTGGCATCTCACTCTCTTTGAATCTTCTTTATCATGCTAGGATTAGCAGGAAAAAGCAAAAAATTTCAGAATTGCACCCTGCAATGTGGAGATATTACTGTTTGTGCATTTACAATATTCATTGATTTTTGCCATTGAAAAGCATCCAGAAATGTTTGAAGCTACTGACTGAATGAAAGGAGCTGGCATCTCACTCTCTTTGAATCTTCTTTATCATGCTAGGATTAGCAGGAAAAAGCAAAAAATTTCAGAATTGCACCTTGCAATGTGGAGATATTACTGTTTGTGCATTTACAATATTCATTGATTTTTGCCATTGAAAAACGTCCAGAAATGTTTGAAGCTACTGACTGAATGAAAGGAGCTGGCATCTTACTCTCTTTGAATCTTCTTTATCATGCTAGGATTAGCAGGAAAAAGCAAAAAATTTCAGAATTGCACCTTGCAATGTGGAGTTATTACTGTTTGTGCATTTACAATATTCATTGATTTTTGCCATTGAAAAACGTCCAGAAATGTTTGAAGCTACTGACTGAATGAAAGGAGCTGGCATCTCACTCTCTTTGAATCTTCTTTATCATGCTAGGATTAGCAGGAAAAAGCAAAAAATTTCAGAATTGCACCTTGCAATGTGGAGATATTACTGTTTGTGCATTTACAATATTCATTGATTTTTGCCATTGAAAAACGTCCAGAAATGTTTGAAGCTACTGACTGAATGAAAGGAGCTGGCATCTCACTCTCTTTGAATCTTCTTTATCATGCTAGGATTAGCAGGAAAAAGCAAAAAATTTCAGAATTGCACCTTGCAATGTGGAGTTATTACTGTTTGTGCATTTACAATATTCATTGATTTTTGCCATTGAAAAACGTCCAGAAATGTTTGAAGCTACTGACTGAATGAAAGGAGCTGGCATCTCACTCTCTTTGAATCTTCTTTATCATGCTAGGATTAGCAGGAAAAAGCAAAAAATTTCAGAATTGCACCTTGCAATGTGGAGATATTACTGTTTGTGCATTTACAATATTCATTGATTTTTGCCATTGAAAAACATCATGTTATTCATATACCAGAAATGTTTGAATCTACTGACTGAATGAAAGGAGCTGGCATCTCACTCTCTTTGAATCTTCTTTATCATGCTAGGATTAGCAGGAAAAAGCAAAAAATTTCAGAATTGCACCCTGCAATGTGGAGATATTACTGTTTGTGCATTTACAATATTCATTGATTTTTGCCATTGAAAAGCATCCAGAAATGTTTGAAGCTACTGACTGAATGAAAGGAGCTGGCATCTCACTCTCTTTGAATCTTCTTTATCATGCTAGGATTAGCAGGAAAAAGCAAAAAATTTCAGAATTGCACCTTGCAATGTGGAGATATTACTGTTTGTGCATTTACAATATTCATTGATTTTTGCCATTGAAAAACGTCCAGAAATGTTTGAAGCTACTGACTGAATGAAAGGAGCTGGCATCTTACTCTCTTTGAATCTTCTTTATCATGCTAGGATTAGCAGGAAAAAGCAAAAAATTTCAGAATTGCACCTTGCAATGTGGAGTTATTACTGTTTGTGCATTTACAATATTGATTGATTTTTGCCATTGAAAAACGTCCAGAAATGTTTGAAGCTACTGACTGAATGAAAGGAGCTGGCATCTCACTCTCTTTGAATCTTCTTTATCATGCTAGGATTAGCAGGAAAAAGCAAAAAATTTCAGAATTGCACCTTGCAATGTGGAGTTATTACTGTTTGTGCATTTACAATATTCATTGATTTTTGCCATTGAAAAACGTCCAGAAATGTTTGAAGCTACTGACTGAATGAAAGGAGCTGGCATCTCACTCTCTTTGAATCTTCTTTATCATGCTAGGATTAGCAGGAAAAAGCAAAAAATTTCAGAATTGCACCTTGCAATGTGGAGATATTACTGTTTGTGCATTTACAATATTCATTGATTTTTGCCATTGAAAAACATCATGTTATTCATATACCAGAAATGTTTGAATCTACTGACTGAATGAAAGGAGCTGGCATCTCACTCTCTTTGAATCTTCTTTATCATGCTAGGATTAGCAGGAAAAAGCAAAAAATTTCAGAATTGCACCCTGCAATGTGGAGATATTACTGTTTGTGCATTTACAATATTCATTGATTTTTGCCATTGAAAAGCATCCAGAAATGTTTGAAGCTACTGACTGAATGAAAGGAGCTGGCATCTCACTCTCTTTGAATCTTCTTTATCATGCTAGGATTAGCAGGAAAAAGCAAAAAATTTCAGAATTGCACCTTGCAATGTGGAGATATTACTGTTTGTGCATTTACAATATTCATTGATTTTTGCCATTGAAAAACGTCCAGAAATGTTTGAAGCTACTGACTGAATGAAAGGAGCTGGCATCTTACTCTCTTTGAATCTTCTTTATCATGCTAGGATTAGCAGGAAAAAGCAAAAAATTTCAGAATTGCACCTTGCAATGTGGAGTTATTACTGTTTGTGCATTTACAATATTGATTGATTTTTGCCATTGAAAAACGTCCAGAAATGTTTGAAGCTACTGACTGAATGAAAGGAGCTGGCATCTCACTCTCTTTGAATCTTCTTTATCATGCTAGGATTAGCAGGAAAAAGCAAAAAATTTCAGAATTGCACCTTGCAATGTGGAGATATTACTGTTTGTGCATTTACAATATTCATTGATTTTTGCCATTGAAAAACGTCCAGAAATGTTTGAAGCTACTGACTGAATGAAAGGAGCTGGCATCTCACTCTCTTTGAATCTTCTTTATCATGCTAGGATTAGCAGGAAAAAGCAAAAAATTTCAGAATTGCACCTTGCAATGTGGAGTTATTACTGTTTGTGCATTTACAATATTCATTGATTTTTGCCATTGAAAAACGTCCAGAAATGTTTGAAGCTACTGACTGAATGAAAGGAGCTGGCATCTCACTCTCTTTGAATCTTCTTTATCATGCTAGGATTAGCAGGAAAAAGCAAAAAATTTCAGAATTGCACCTTGCAATGTGGAGATATTACTGTTTGTGCATTTACAATATTCATTGATTTTTGCCATTGAAAAACATCATGTTATTCATATACCAGAAATGTTTGAATCTACTGACTGAATGAAAGGAGCTGGCATCTCACTCTCTTTGAATCTTCTTTATCATGCTAGGATTAGCAGGAAAAAGCAAAAAATTTCAGAATTGCACCCTGCAATGTGGAGATATTACTGTTTGTGCATTTACAATATTCATTGATTTTTGCCATTGAAAAGCATCCAGAAATGTTTGAAGCTACTGACTGAATGAAAGGAGCTGGCATCTCACTCTCTTTGAATCTTCTTTATCATGCTAGGATTAGCAGGAAAAAGCAAAAAATTTCAGAATTGCACCTTGCAATGTGGAGATATTACTGTTTGTGCATTTACAATATTCATTGATTTTTGCCATTGAAAAACGTCCAGAAATGTTTGAAGCTACTGACTGAATGAAAGGAGCTGGCATCTTACTCTCTTTGAATCTTCTTTATCATGCTAGGATTAGCAGGAAAAAGCAAAAAATTTCAGAATTGCACCTTGCAATGTGGAGTTATTACTGTTTGTGCATTTACAATATTCATTGATTTTTGCCATTGAAAAACGTCCAGAAATGTTTGAAGCTACTGACTGAATGAAAGGAGCTGGCATCTCACTCTCTTTGAATCTTCTTTATCATGCTAGGATTAGCAGGAAAAAGCAAAAAATTTCAGAATTGCACCTTGCAATGTGGAGATATTACTGTTTGTGCATTTACAATATTCATTGATTTTTGCCATTGAAAAACGTCCAGAAATGTTTGAAGCTACTGACTGAATGAAAGGAGCTGGCATCTCACTCTCTTTGAATCTTCTTTATCATGCTAGGATTAGCAGGAAAAAGCAAAAAATTTCAGAATTGCACCTTGCAATGTGGAGTTATTACTGTTTGTGCATTTACAATATTCATTGATTTTTGCCATTGAAAAACGTCCAGAAATGTTTGAAGCTACTGACTGAATGAAAGGAGCTGGCATCTCACTCTCTTTGAATCTTCTTTATCATGCTAGGATTAGCAGGAAAAAGCAAAAAATTTCAGAATTGCACCTTGCAATGTGGAGATATTACTGTTTGTGCATTTACAATATTCATTGATTTTTGCCATTGAAAAACATCATGTTATTCATATACCAGAAATGTTTGAATCTACTGACTGAATGAAAGGAGCTGGCATCTCACTCTCTTTGAATCTTCTTTATCATGCTAGGATTAGCAGGAAAAAGCAAAAAATTTCAGAATTGCACCCTGCAATGTGGAGATATTACTGTTTGTGCATTTACAATATTCATTGATTTTTGCCATTGAAAAGCATCCAGAAATGTTTGAAGCTACTGACTGAATGAAAGGAGCTGGCATCTCACTCTCTTTGAATCTTCTTTATCATGCTAGGATTAGCAGGAAAAAGCAAAAAATTTCAGAATTGCACCTTGCAATGTGGAGATATTACTGTTTGTGCATTTACAATATTCATTGATTTTTGCCATTGAAAAACGTCCAGAAATGTTTGAAGCTACTGACTGAATGAAAGGAGCTGGCATCTTACTCTCTTTGAATCTTCTTTATCATGCTAGGATTAGCAGGAAAAAGCAAAAAATTTCAGAATTGCACCTTGCAATGTGGAGTTATTACTGTTTGTGCATTTACAATATTCATTGATTTTTGCCATTGAAAAACGTCCAGAAATGTTTGAAGCTACTGACTGAATGAAAGGAGCTGGCATCTCACTCTCTTTGAATCTTCTTTATCATGCTAGGATTAGCAGGAAAAAGCAAAAAATTTCAGAATTGCACCTTGCAATGTGGAGATATTACTGTTTGTGCATTTACAATATTCATTGATTTTTGCCATTGAAAAACATCATGTTATTCATATACCAGAAATGTTTGAATCTACTGACTGAATGAAAGGAGCTGGCATCTCACTCTCTTTGAATCTTCTTTATCATGCTAGGATTAGCAGGAAAAAGCAAAAAATTTCAGAATTGCACCCTGCAATGTGGAGATATTTCTGTTTGTGCATTTACAATATTCATTGATTTTTGCCATTGAAAAGCATCCAGAAATGTTTGAAGCTACTGACTGAATGAAAGGAGCTGGCATCTCACTCTCTTTGAATCTTCTTTATCATGCTAGGATTAGCAGGAAAAAGCAAAAAATTTCAGAATTGCACCTTGCAATGTGGAGATATTACTGTTTGTGCATTTACAATATTCATTGATTTTTGCCATTGAAAAACGTCCAGAAATGTTTGAAGCTACTGACTGAATGAAAGGAGCTGGCATCTCACTCTTTGAATCTTCTTTATCATGCTAGGATTAGCAGGAAAAAGCAAAAAAATTCAGAATTGCACCTTGCAATGTGGAGATATTACTGTTAGTGCATTTACAATATTCATTGATTTTTGCCATTGAAAAACATCATGTTATTCATATACCAGAAATGTTTGAAGCTACTGACTGAATGAAAGGAGCTGGCATCTCACTCTCTTTGAATCTTCTTTATCATGCTAGGATTAGCAGGAAAAAGCAAAAAATTTCCGAATTGCACCTTGCAATGTGGAGATATTACTGTTTGTGCATTTACAATATTCATTGATTTTTGCCATTGAAAAACATGTTTTTCATACACCAGAAATGTTTGAAGCTACTGACTGAATGAAAGGAGCTGGCATCTCACTCTCTTTGAATCTTCTTTATCATGCTAGGATTAGCAGGAAAAAGCAAAAAATTTCAGAATTGCACCTTGCAATGTGGAGATATTACTGTTTGTGCATTTACAATATTCATTGATTTTTGCCATTGAAAAACATGTTTTTCATATACCAGAAATGTTTGAAGCTACTGACTGAATGAAAGGAACTGGCATCTCACTCTCTTTGAATCTTCTTTATCATGCTAGGATTAACAGGAAAAAGCAAAAAATTTCAGAATTGCACCTTGCAATGTGGAGATATTACTGTTTGTGCATTTACAATATTCATTGATTTTTGCCATTGAAAAACGTCCAGAAATGTTTGAAGCTACTGACTGAATGAAAGGAGCTGGCATCTCACTCTCTTTGAATCTTCTTTATCATGCTAGGATTAACAGGAAAAAGCAAAAAATTTCAGAATTGCACCTTGCAATGTGGAGATATTACTGTTTGTGCATTTACAATATTCATTGATTTTTGCCATTGAAAAACATGTTTTTCATATACCAGAAATGTTTGAAGCTACTGACTGAATGAAAGGAGCTGGCATCTCACTCTCTTTGAATCTTCTTTATCATGCTAGGATTAACAGGAAAAAGCAAAAAATTTCAGAATTGCACCTTGCAATGTGGAGATATTACTGTTTGTGCATTTACAATATTCATTGATTTTTGCCATTGAAAAACATCATGTTATTCATATACCAGAAATGTTTGAAGCTACTGACTGAATGAAAGGAGCTGGCATCTCACTCTCTTTGAATCTTCTTTATCATGCTAGGATTAGCAGGAAAAAGCAAAAAATTTCAGAATTGCACCTTGCAATGTGGAGATATTACTGTTTGTGCATTTACAATATTCATTGATTTTTGCCATTGAAAAACGTCCAGAAATGTTTGAAGCTACTGACTGAATGAAAGGAGCTGGCATCTCACTCTCTTTGAATCTTCTTTATCATGCTAGGATTAGCAGGAAAAAGCAAAAAATTTCAGAATTGCACCTTGCAATGTGGAGATATTACTGTTTGTGCATTTACAATATTCATTGATTTTTGCCATTGAAAAACGTCCAGAAATGTTTGAAGCTACTGACTGAATGAAAGGAGCTGCCATCTTACTCTCTTTGAATCTTCTTTATCATGCTAGGATTAGCAGGAAAAAGCAAAAAATTTCAGAATTGCACCTTGCAATGTGGAGTTATTACTGTTTGTGCATTTACAATATTCATTGATTTTTGCCATTGAAAAACGTCCAGAAATGTTTGAAGCTACTGACTGAATGAAAGGAGCTGGCATCTCACTCTCTTTGAAACATCTTTATCATGCTAGGATTAGCAGGAAAAAGCAAAAAATTTCAGAATTGCACCTTGCAATGTGGAGATATTACTGTTCGTGCATTTACAATATTCATTGATTTTTGCCATTGAAAAACGTCCAGAAATGTTTGAAGCTACTGACTGAATGAAAGGAGCTGGCATCTCACTCTCTTTGAATCTTCTTTATCATGCTAGGATTAGCAGGAAAAAGCAAAAAATTTCAGAATTGCACCTTGCAATGTGGAGATATTACTGTTTGTGCATTTACAATATTCATTGATTTTTGCCATTGAAAAACGTCCAGAAATGTTTGAAGCTACTGACTGAATGAAAGGAGCTGGCATCTTACTCTCTTTGAATCTTCTTTATCATGCTAGGATTAGCAGGAAAAAGCAAAAAATTTCAGAATTGCACCTTGCAATGTGGAGTTATTACTGTTTGTGCATTTACAATATTGATTGATTTTTGCCATTGAAAAACGTCCAGAAATGTTTGAAGCTACTGACTGAATGAAAGGAGCTGGCATCTCACTCTCTTTGAATCTTCTTTATCATGCTAGGATTAGCAGGAAAAAGCAAAAAATTTCAGAATTGCACCTTGCAATGTGGAGTTATTACTGTTTGTGCATTTACAATATTCATTGATTTTTGCCATTGAAAAACGTCCAGAAATGTTTGAAGCTACTGACTGAATGAAAGGAGCTGGCATCTCACTCTCTTTGAATCTTCTTTATCATGCTAGGATTAGCAGGAAAAAGCAAAAAATTTCAGAATTGCACCTTGCAATGTGGAGATATTACTGTTTGTGCATTTACAATATTCATTGATTTTTGCCATTGAAAAACATCATGTTATTCATATACCAGAAATGTTTGAATCTACTGACTGAATGAAAGGAGCTGGCATCTCACTCTCTTTGAATCTTCTTTATCATGCTAGGATTAGCAGGAAAAAGCAAAAAATTTCAGAATTGCACCCTGCAATGTGGAGATATTACTGTTTGTGCATTTACAATATTCATTGATTTTTGCCATTGAAAAGCATCCAGAAATGTTTGAAGCTACTGACTGAATGAAAGGAGCTGGCATCTCACTCTCTTTGAATCTTCTTTATCATGCTAGGATTAGCAGGAAAAAGCAAAAAATTTCAGAATTGCACCTTGCAATGTGGAGATATTACTGTTTGTGCATTTACAATATTCATTGATTTTTGCCATTGAAAAACGTCCAGAAATGTTTGAAGCTACTGACTGAATGAAAGGAGCTGGCATCTTACTCTCTTTGAATCTTCTTTATCATGCTAGGATTAGCAGGAAAAAGCAAAAAATTTCAGAATTGCACCCTGCAATGTGGAGTTATTACTGTTTGTGCATTTACAATATTGATTGATTTTTGCCATTGAAAAACGTCCAGAAATGTTTGAAGCTACTGACTGAATGAAAGGAGCTGGCATCTCACTCTCTTTGAATCTTCTTTATCATGCTAGGATTAGCAGGAAAAAGCAAAAAATTTCAGAATTGCACCTTGCAATGTGGAGATATTACTGTTTGTGCATTTACAATATTCATTGATTTTTGCCATTGAAAAACGTCCAGAAATGTTTGAAGCTACTGACTGAATGAAAGGAGCTGGCATCTCACTCTCTTTGAATCTTCTTTATCATGCTAGGATTAGCAGGAAAAAGCAAAAAATTTCAGAATTGCACCTTGCAATGTGGAGTTATTACTGTTTGTGCATTTACAATATTCATTGATTTTTGCCATTGAAAAACGTCCAGAAATGTTTGAAGCTACTGACTGAATGAAAGGAGCTGGCATCTCACTCTCTTTGAATCTTCTTTATCATGCTAGGATTAGCAGGAAAAAGCAAAAAATTTCAGAATTGCACCTTGCAATGTGGAGATATTACTGTTTGTGCATTTACAATATTCATTGATTTTTGCCATTGAAAAACATCATGTTATTCATATACCAGAAATGTTTGAATCTACTGACTGAATGAAAGGAGCTGGCATCTCACTCTCTTTGAATCTTCTTTATCATGCTAGGATTAGCAGGAAAAAGCAAAAAATTTCAGAATTGCACCCTGCAATGTGGAGATATTACTGTTTGTGCATTTACAATATTCATTGATTTTTGCCATTGAAAAGCATCCAGAAATGTTTGAAGCTACTGACTGAATGAAAGGAGCTGGCATCTCACTCTCTTTGAATCTTCTTTATCATGCTAGGATTAGCAGGAAAAAGCAAAAAATTTCAGAATTGCACCTTGCAATGTGGAGATATTACTGTTTGTGCATTTACAATATTCATTGATTTTTGCCATTGAAAAACGTCCAGAAATGTTTGAAGCTACTGACTGAATGAAAGGAGCTGGCATCTTACTCTCTTTGAATCTTCTTTATCATGCTAGGATTAGCAGGAAAAAGCAAAAAATTTCAGAATTGCACCTTGCAATGTGGAGTTATTACTGTTTGTGCATTTACAATATTCATTGATTTTTGCCATTGAAAAACGTCCAGAAATGTTTGAAGCTACTGACTGAATGAAAGGAGCTGGCATCTCACTCTCTTTGAATCTTCTTTATCATGCTAGGATTAGCAGGAAAAAGCAAAAAATTTCAGAATTGCACCTTGCAATGTGGAGATATTACTGTTTGTGCATTTACAATATTCATTGATTTTTGCCATTGAAAAACGTCCAGAAATGTTTGAAGCTACTGACTGAATGAAAGGAGCTGGCATCTCACTCTCTTTGAATCTTCTTTATCATGCTAGGATTAGCAGGAAAAAGCAAAAAATTTCAGAATTGCACCTTGCAATGTGGAGTTATTACTGTTTGTGCATTTACAATATTCATTGATTTTTGCCATTGAAAAACGTCCAGAAATGTTTGAAGCTACTGACTGAATGAAAGGAGCTGGCATCTCACTCTCTTTGAATCTTCTTTATCATGCTAGGATTAGCAGGAAAAAGCAAAAAATTTCAGAATTGCACCTTGCAATGTGGAGATATTACTGTTTGTGCATTTACAATATTCATTGATTTTTGCCATTGAAAAACATCATGTTATTCATATACCAGAAATGTTTGAATCTACTGACTGAATGAAAGGAGCTGGCATCTCACTCTCTTTGAATCTTCTTTATCATGCTAGGATTAGCAGGAAAAAGCAAAAAATTTCAGAATTGCACCCTGCAATGTGGAGATATTACTGTTTGTGCATTTACAATATTCATTGATTTTTGCCATTGAAAAGCATCCAGAAATGTTTGAAGCTACTGACTGAATGAAAGGAGCTGGCATCTCACTCTCTTTGAATCTTCTTTATCATGCTAGGATTAGCAGGAAAAAGCAAAAAATTTCAGAATTGCACCTTGCAATGTGGAGATATTACTGTTTGTGCATTTACAATATTCATTGATTTTTGCCATTGAAAAACGTCCAGAAATGTTTGAAGCTACTGACTGAATGAAAGGAGCTGGCATCTTACTCTCTTTGAATCTTCTTTATCATGCTAGGATTAGCAGGAAAAAGCAAAAAATTTCAGAATTGCACCTTGCAATGTGGAGTTATTACTGTTTGTGCATTTACAATATTCATTGATTTTTGCCATTGAAAAACGTCCAGAAATGTTTGAAGCTACTGACTGAATGAAAGGAGCTGGCATCTCACTCTCTTTGAATCTTCTTTATCATGCTAGGATTAGCAGGAAAAAGCAAAAAATTTCAGAATTGCACCTTGCAATGTGGAGATATTACTGTTTGTGCATTTACAATATTCATTGATTTTTGCCATTGAAAAACATCATGTTATTCATATACCAGAAATGTTTGAATCTACTGACTGAATGAAAGGAGCTGGCATCTCACTCTCTTTGAATCTTCTTTATCATGCTAGGATTAGCAGGAAAAAGCAAAAAATTTCAGAATTGCACCCTGCAATGTGGAGATATTTCTGTTTGTGCATTTACAATATTCATTGATTTTTGCCATTGAAAAGCATCCAGAAATGTTTGAAGCTACTGACTGAATGAAAGGAGCTGGCATCTCACTCTCTTTGAATCTTCTTTATCATGCTAGGATTAGCAGGAAAAAGCAAAAAATTTCAGAATTGCACCTTGCAATGTGGAGATATTACTGTTTGTGCATTTACAATATTCATTGATTTTTGCCATTGAAAAACGTCCAGAAATGTTTGAAGCTACTGACTGAATGAAAGGAGCTGGCATCTCACTCTTTGAATCTTCTTTATCATGCTAGGATTAGCAGGAAAAAGCAAAAAAATTCAGAATTGCACCTTGCAATGTGGAGATATTACTGTTAGTGCATTTACAATATTCATTGATTTTTGCCATTGAAAAACATCATGTTATTCATATACCAGAAATGTTTGAAGCTACTGACTGAATGAAAGGAGCTGGCATCTCACTCTCTTTGAATCTTCTTTATCATGCTAGGATTAGCAGGAAAAAGCAAAAAATTTCCGAATTGCACCTTGCAATGTGGAGATATTACTGTTTGTGCATTTACAATATTCATTGATTTTTGCCATTGAAAAACATGTTTTTCATACACCAGAAATGTTTGAAGCTACTGACTGAATGAAAGGAGCTGGCATCTCACTCTCTTTGAATCTTCTTTATCATGCTAGGATTAGCAGGAAAAAGCAAAAAATTTCAGAATTGCACCTTGCAATGTGGAGATATTACTGTTTGTGCATTTACAATATTCATTGATTTTTGCCATTGAAAAACATGTTTTTCATATACCAGAAATGTTTGAAGCTACTGACTGAATGAAAGGAACTGGCATCTCACTCTCTTTGAATCTTCTTTATCATGCTAGGATTAACAGGAAAAAGCAAAAAATTTCAGAATTGCACCTTGCAATGTGGAGATATTACTGTTTGTGCATTTACAATATTCATTGATTTTTGCCATTGAAAAACGTCCAGAAATGTTTGAAGCTACTGACTGAATGAAAGGAGCTGGCATCTCACTCTCTTTGAATCTTCTTTATCATGCTAGGATTAACAGGAAAAAGCAAAAAATTTCAGAATTGCACCTTGCAATGTGGAGATATTACTGTTTGTGCATTTACAATATTCATTGATTTTTGCCATTGAAAAACATGTTTTTCATATACCAGAAATGTTTGAAGCTACTGACTGAATGAAAGGAGCTGGCATCTCACTCTCTTTGAATCTTCTTTATCATGCTAGGATTAACAGGAAAAAGCAAAAAATTTCAGAATTGCACCTTGCAATGTGGAGATATTACTGTTTGTGCATTTACAATATTCATTGATTTTTGCCATTGAAAAACATCATGTTATTCATATACCAGAAATGTTTGAAGCTACTGACTGAATGAAAGGAGCTGGCATCTCACTCTCTTTGAATCTTCTTTATCATGCTAGGATTAGCAGGAAAAAGCAAAAAATTTCAGAATTGCACCTTGCAATGTGGAGATATTACTGTTTGTGCATTTACAATATTCATTGATTTTTGCCATTGAAAAACGTCCAGAAATGTTTGAAGCTACTGACTGAATGAAAGGAGCTGGCATCTCACTCTCTTTGAATCTTCTTTATCATGCTAGGATTAGCAGGAAAAAGCAAAAAATTTCAGAATTGCACCTTGCAATGTGGAGATATTACTGTTTGTGCATTTACAATATTCATTGATTTTTGCCATTGAAAAACGTCCAGAAATGTTTGAAGCTACTGACTGAATGAAAGGAGCTGCCATCTTACTCTCTTTGAATCTTCTTTATCATGCTAGGATTAGCAGGAAAAAGCAAAAAATTTCAGAATTGCACCTTGCAATGTGGAGTTATTACTGTTTGTGCATTTACAATATTCATTGATTTTTGCCATTGAAAAACGTCCAGAAATGTTTGAAGCTACTGACTGAATGAAAGGAGCTGGCATCTCACTCTCTTTGAAACATCTTTATCATGCTAGGATTAGCAGGAAAAAGCAAAAAATTTCAGAATTGCACCTTGCAATGTGGAGATATTACTGTTCGTGCATTTACAATATTCATTGATTTTTGCCATTGAAAAACGTCCAGAAATGTTTGAAGCTACTGACTGAATGAAAGGAGCTGGCATCTCACTCTCTTTGAATCTTCTTTATCATGCTAGGATTAGCAGGAAAAAGCAAAAAATTTCAGAATTGCACCTTGCAATGTGGAGTTATTACTGTTTGTGCATTTACAATATTCATTGATTTTTGCCATTGAAAAACGTCCAGAAATGTTTGAAACTACTGACTGAATGAAAGGAGCTGGCATCTCACTCTCTTTGAATCTTCTTTATCATGCTAGGATTAGCAGGAAAAAGCAAAAAATTTCAGAATTGCACCTTGCAATGTGGAGATATTACTGTTTGTGCATTTACAATATTCATTGATTTTTGCCATTGAAAAACATCATGTTATTCATATACCAGAAATGTTTGAATCTACTGACTGAATGAAAGGAGCTGGCATCTCACTATCTTTGAATCTTCTTTATCATGCTAGGATTAGCAGGAAAAAGCAAAAAATTTCAGAATTGCACCCTGCAATGTGGAGATATTACTGTTTGTGCATTTACAATATTCATTGATTTTTGCCATTGAAAAGCATCCAGAAATGTTTGAAGCTACTGACTGAATGAAAGGAGCTGGCATCTCACTCTCTTTGAATCTTCTTTATCATGCTAGGATTAGCAGGAAAAAGCAAAAAATTTCAGAATTGCACCTTGCAATGTGGAGATATTACTGTTTGTGCATTTACAATATTCATTGATTTTTGCCATTGAAAAACATCATGTTATTCATATACCAGAAATGTTTGAATCTACTGACTGAATGAAAGGAGCTGGCATCTCACTCTCTTTGAATCTTCTTTATCATGCTAGGATTAGCAGGAAAAAGCAAAAAATTTCAGAATTGCACCCTGCAATGTGGAGATATTACTGTTTGTGCATTTACAATATTCATTGATTTTTGCCATTGAAAAGCATCCAGAAATGTTTGAAGCTACTGACTGAATGAAAGGAGCTGGCATCTCACTCTCTTTGAATCTTCTTTATCATGCTAGGATTAGCAGGAAAAAGCAAAAAATTTCAGAATTGCACCTTGCAATGTGGAGATATTACTGTTTGTGCATTTACAATATTCATTGATTTTTGCCATTGAAAAACGTCCAGAAATGTTTGAAGCTACTGACTGAATGAAAGGAGCTGGCATCTTACTCTCTTTGAATCTTCTTTATCATGCTAGGATTAGCAGGAAAAAGCAAAAAAATTCAGAATTGCACCTTGCAATGTGGAGTTATTACTGTTTGTGCATTTACAATATTCATTGATTTTTGCCATTGAAAAACGTCCAGAAATGTTTGAAGCTACTGACTGAATGAAAGGAGCTGGCATCTCACTCTCTTTGAATCTTCTTTATCATGCTAGGATTAGCAGGAAAAAGCAAAAAATTTCAGAATTGCACCTTGCAATGTGGAGATATTACTGTTTGTGCATTTACAATATTCATTGATTTTTGCCATTGAAAAACATCATGTTATTCATATACCAGAAATGTTTGAATCTACTGACTGAATGAAAGGAGCTGGCATCTCACTCTCTTTGAATCTTCTTTATCATGCTAGGATTAGCAGGAAAAAGCAAAAAATTTCAGAATTGCACCCTGCAATGTGGAGATATTTCTGTTTGTGCATTTACAATATTCATTGATTTTTGCCATTGAAAAGCATCCAGAAATGTTTGAAGCTACTGACTGAATGAAAGGAGCTGGCATCTCACTCTCTTTGAATCTTCTTTATCATGCTAGGATTAGCAGGAAAAAGCAAAAAATTTCAGAATTGCACCTTGCAATGTGGAGATATTACTGTTTGTGCATTTACAATATTCATTGATTTTTGCCATTGAAAAACGTCCAGAAATGTTTGAAGCTACTGACTGAATGAAAGGAGCTGGCATCTCACTCTTTGAATCTTCTTTATCATGCTAGGATTAGCAGGAAAAAGCAAAAAAATTCAGAATTGCACCTTGCAATGTGGAGATATTACTGTTAGTGCATTTACAATATTCATTGATTTTTGCCATTGAAAAACATCATGTTATTCATATACCAGAAATGTTTGAAGCTACTGACTGAATGAAAGGAGCTGGCATCTCACTCTCTTTGAATCTTCTTTATCATGCTAGGATTAGCAGGAAAAAGCAAAAAATTTCCGAATTGCACCTTGCAATGTGGAGATATTACTGTTTGTGCATTTACAATATTCATTGATTTTTGCCATTGAAAAACATGTTTTTCATACACCAGAAATGTTTGAAGCTACTGACTGAATGAAAGGAGCTGGCATCTCACTCTCTTTGAATCTTCTTTATCATGCTAGGATTAGCAGGAAAAAGCAAAAAATTTCAGAATTGCACCTTGCAATGTGGAGATATTACTGTTTGTGCATTTACAATATTCATTGATTTTTGCCATTGAAAAACATGTTTTTCATATACCAGAAATGTTTGAAGCTACTGACTGAATGAAAGGAACTGGCATCTCACTCTCTTTGAATCTTCTTTATCATGCTAGGATTAACAGGAAAAAGCAAAAAATTTCAGAATTGCACCTTGCAATGTGGAGATATTACTGTTTGTGCATTTACAATATTCATTGATTTTTGCCATTGAAAAACGTCCAGAAATGTTTGAAGCTACTGACTGAATGAAAGGAGCTGGCATCTCACTCTCTTTGAATCTTCTTTATCATGCTAGGATTAACAGGAAAAAGCAAAAAATTTCAGAATTGCACCTTGCAATGTGGAGATATTACTGTTTGTGCATTTACAATATTCATTGATTTTTGCCATTGAAAAACATGTTTTTCATATACCAGAAATGTTTGAAGCTACTGACTGAATGAAAGGAGCTGGCATCTCACTCTCTTTGAATCTTCTTTATCATGCTAGGATTAACAGGAAAAAGCAAAAAATTTCAGAATTGCACCTTGCAATGTGGAGATATTACTGTTTGTGCATTTACAATATTCATTGATTTTTGCCATTGAAAAACATCATGTTATTCATATACCAGAAATGTTTGAAGCTACTGACTGAATGAAAGGAGCTGGCATCTCACTCTCTTTGAATCTTCTTTATCATGCTAGGATTAGCAGGAAAAAGCAAAAAATTTCAGAATTGCACCTTGCAATGTGGAGATATTACTGTTTGTGCATTTACAATATTCATTGATTTTTGCCATTGAAAAACGTCCAGAAATGTTTGAAGCTACTGACTGAATGAAAGGAGCTGGCATCTCACTCTCTTTGAATCTTCTTTATCATGCTAGGATTAGCAGGAAAAAGCAAAAAATTTCAGAATTGCACCTTGCAATGTGGAGATATTACTGTTTGTGCATTTACAATATTCATTGATTTTTGCCATTGAAAAACGTCCAGAAATGTTTGAAGCTACTGACTGAATGAAAGGAGCTGGCATCTCACTCTCTTTGAATCTTCTTTATCATGCTAGGATTAGCAGGAAAAAGCAAAAAATTTCAGAATTGCACCTTGCAATGTGGAGATATTACTGTTTGTGCATTTACAATATTCATTGATTTTTGCAATTGAAAAACGTCCAGAAATGTTTGAAGCTACTGACTGAATGAAAGGAGCTGGCATCTCACTCTCTTTGAATCTTCTTTATCATGCTAGGATTAGCAGGAAAAAGCAAAAAATTTCAGAATTGCACCTTGCAATGTGGAGTTATTACTGTTTGTGCATTTACAATATTCATTGATTTTTGCCATTGAAAAACGTCCAGAAATGTTTGAAGCTACTGACTGAATGAAAGGAGCTGGCATCTCACTCTCTTTGAATCTTCTTTATCATGCTAGGATTAGCAGGAAAAAGCAAAAAATTTCAGAATTGCACCTTGCAATGTGGAGATATTACTGTTTGTGCATTTACAATATTCATTGATTTTTGCCATTGAAAAACATCATGTTATTCATATACCAGAAATGTTTGAATCTACTGACTGAATGAAAGGAGCTGGCATCTCACTCTCTTTGAATCTTCTTTATCATGCTAGGATTAGCAGGAAAAAGCAAAAAATTTCAGAATTGCACCCTGCAATGTGGAGATATTACTGTTTGTGCATTTACAATATTCATTGATTTTTGCCATTGAAAAGCATCCAGAAATGTTTGAAGCTACTGACTGAATGAAAGGAGCTGGCATCTCACTCTCTTTGAATCTTCTTTATCATGCTAGGATTAGCAGGAAAAAGCAAAAAATTTCAGAATTGCACCTTGCAATGTGGAGATATTACTGTTTGTGCATTTACAATATTCATTGATTTTTGCCATTGAAAAACGTCCAGAAATGTTTGAAGCTACTGACTGAATGAAAGGAGCTGGCATCTTACTCTCTTTGAATCTTCTTTATCATGCTAGGATTAGCAGGAAAAAGCAAAAAATTTCAGAATTGCACCTTGCAATGTGGAGTTATTACTGTTTGTGCATTTACAATATTCATTGATTTTTGCCATTGAAAAACGTCCAGAAATGTTTGAAGCTACTGACTGAATGAAAGGAGCTGGCATCTCACTCTCTTTGAATCTTCTTTATCATGCTAGGATTAGCAGGAAAAAGCAAAAAATTTCAGAATTGCACCTTGCAATGTGGAGATATTACTGTTTGTGCATTTACAATATTCATTGATTTTTGCCATTGAAAAACATCATGTTATTCATATACCAGAAATGTTTGAATCTACTGACTGAATGAAAGGAGCTGGCATCTCACTCTCTTTGAATCTTCTTTATCATGCTAGGATTAGCAGGAAAAAGCAAAAAATTTCAGAATTGCACCCTGCAATGTGGAGATATTTCTGTTTGTGCATTTACAATATTCATTGATTTTTGCCATTGAAAAGCATCCAGAAATGTTTGAAGCTACTGACTGAATGAAAGGAGCTGGCATCTCACTCTCTTTGAATCTTCTTTATCATGCTAGGATTAGCAGGAAAAAGCAAAAAATTTCAGAATTGCACCTTGCAATGTGGAGATATTACTGTTTGTGCATTTACAATATTCATTGATTTTTGCCATTGAAAAACGTCCAGAAATGTTTGAAGCTACTGACTGAATGAAAGGAGCTGGCATCTCACTCTTTGAATCTTCTTTATCATGCTAGGATTAGCAGGAAAAAGCAAAAAAATTCAGAATTGCACCTTGCAATGTGGAGATATTACTGTTAGTGCATTTACAATATTCATTGATTTTTGCCATTGAAAAACATTATGTTATTCATATACCAGAAATGTTTGAAGCTACTGACTGAATGAAAGGAGCTGGCATCTCACTCTCTTTGAATCTTCTTTATCATGCTAGGATTAGCAGGAAAAAGCAAAAAATTTCCGAATTGCACCTTGCAATGTGGAGATATTACTGTTTGTGCATTTACAATATTCATTGATTTTTGCCATTGAAAAACATGTTTTTCATACACCAGAAATGTTTGAAGCTACTGACTGAATGAAAGGAGCTGGCATCTCACTCTCTTTGAATCTTCTTTATCATGCTAGGATTAGCAGGAAAAAGCAAAAAATTTCAGAATTGCACCTTGCAATGTGGAGATATTACTGTTTGTGCATTTACAATATTCATTGATTTTTGCCATTGAAAAACATCATGTTATTCATATACCAGAAATGTTTGAATCTACTGACTGAATGAAAGGAGCTGGCATCTCACTCTCTTTGAATCTTCTTTATCATGCTAGGATTAGCAGGAAAAAGCAAAAAATTTCAGAATTGCACCCTGCAATGTGGAGATATTTCTGTTTGTGCATTTACAATATTCATTGATTTTTGCCATTGAAAAGCATCCAGAAATGTTTGAAGCTACTGACTGAATGAAAGGAGCTGGCATCTCACTCTCTTTGAATCTTCTTTATCATGCTAGGATTAGCAGGAAAAAGCAAAAAATTTCAGAATTGCACCTTGCAATGTGGAGATATTACTGTTTGTGCATTTACAATATTCATTGATTTTTGCCATTGAAAAACGTCCAGAAATGTTTGAAGCTACTGACTGAATGAAAGGAGCTGGCATCTCACTCTTTGAATCTTCTTTATCATGCTAGGATTAGCAGGAAAAAGCAAAAAAATTCAGAATTGCACCTTGCAATGTGGAGATATTACTGTTAGTGCATTTACAATATTCATTGATTTTTGCCATTGAAAAACATCATGTTATTCATATACCAGAAATGTTTGAAGCTACTGACTGAATGAAAGGAGCTGGCATCTCACTCTCTTTGAATCTTCTTTATCATGCTAGGATTAGCAGGAAAAAGCAAAAAATTTCCGAATTGCACCTTGCAATGTGGAGATATTACTGTTTGTGCATTTACAATATTCATTGATTTTTGCCATTGAAAAACATGTTTTTCATACACCAGAAATGTTTGAAGCTACTGACTGAATGAAAGGAGCTGGCATCTCACTCTCTTTGAATCTTCTTTATCATGCTAGGATTAGCAGGAAAAAGCAAAAAATTTCAGAATTGCACCTTGCAATGTGGAGATATTACTGTTTGTGCATTTACAATATTCATTGATTTTTGCCATTGAAAAACATGTTTTTCATATACCAGAAATGTTTGAAGCTACTGACTGAATGAAAGGAACTGGCATCTCACTCTCTTTGAATCTTCTTTATCATGCTAGGATTAACAGGAAAAAGCAAAAAATTTCAGAATTGCACCTTGCAATGTGGAGATATTACTGTTTGTGCATTTACAATATTCATTGATTTTTGCCATTGAAAAACGTCCAGAAATGTTTGAAGCTACTGACTGAATGAAAGGAGCTGGCATCTCACTCTCTTTGAATCTTCTTTATCATGCTAGGATTAGCAGGAAAAAGCAAAAAATTTCAGAATTGCACCTTGCAATGTGGAGTTATTACTGTTTGTGCATTTACAATATTCATTGATTTTTGCCATTGAAAAACGTCCAGAAATGTTTGAAGCTACTGACAATGAAAGGAGCTGGCATCTCACTCTCTTTGAATCTTCTTTATCATGCTAGGATTAGCAGGAAAAAGCAAAAAATTTCAGAATTGCACCTTGCAATGTGGAGATATTACTGTTTGTGCATTTACAATATTCATTGATTTTTGCCATTGAAAAACATCATGTTATTCATATACCAGAAATGTTTGAAGCTACTGACTGAATGAAAGGAGCTGGCATCTCACTCTCTTTGAATCTTCTTTATCATGCTAGGATTAGCAGGAAAAAGCAAAAAATTTCAGAATTGCACCTTGCAATGTGGAGATATTACTGTGTGTGCATTTACAATATTCATTGATTTTTGCCATTGAAAAACGTCCAGAAATGTTTGAAGCTACTGACTGAATGAAAGGAGCTGGCATCTCACTCTCTTTGAATCTTCTTTATCATGCTAGGATTAGCAGGAAAAAGCAAAAAATTTCAGAATTGCACCTTGCAATGTGGAGATATTACTGTTTGTGCATTTACAATATTCATTGATTTTTGCCATTGAAAAACGTCCAGAAATGTTTGAAGCTACTGACTGAATGAAAGGAGCTGGCATCTCACTCTCTTTGAATCTTCTTTATCATGCTAGGATTAGCAGGAAAAAGCAAAAAATTTCAGAATTGCACCTTGCAATGTGGAGATATTACTGTTTGTGCATTTACAATATTCATTGATTTTTGCCATTGAAAAACGTCCAGAAATGTTTGAAGCTACTGACTGAATGAAAGGAGCTGGCATCTCACTCTCTTTGAATCTTCTTTATCATGCTAGGATTAGCAGGAAAAAGCAAAAAATTTCAGAATTGCACCTTGCAATGTGGAGTTATTACTGTTTGTGCATTTACAATATTCATTGATTTTTGCCATTGAAAAACGTCCAGAAATGTTTGAAGCTACTGACTGAATGAAAGGAGCTGGCATCTCACTCTCTTTGAATCTTCTTTATCATGCTAGGATTAGCAGGAAAAAGCAAAAAATTTCAGAATTGCACCTTGCAATGTGGAGATATTACTGTTTGTGCATTTACAATATTCATTGATTTTTGCCATTGAAAAACATCATGTTATTCATATACCAGAAATGTTTGAATCTACTGACTGAATGAAAGGAGCTGGCATCTCACTCTCTTTGAATCTTCTTTATCATGCTAGGATTAGCAGGAAAAAGCAAAAAATTTCAGAATTGCACCCTGCAATGTGGAGATATTACTGTTTGTGCATTTACAATATTCATTGATTTTTGCCATTGAAAAGCATCCAGAAATGTTTGAAGCTACTGACTGAATGAAAGGAGCTGGCATCTCACTCTCTTTGAATCTTCTTTATCATGCTAGGATTAGCAGGAAAAAGCAAAAAATTTCAGAATTGCACCTTGCAATGTGGAGATATTACTGTTTGTGCATTTACAATATTCATTGATTTTTGCCATTGAAAAACGTCCAGAAATGTTTGAAGCTACTGACTGAATGAAAGGAGCTGGCATCTTACTCTCTTTGAATCTTCTTTATCATGCTAGGATTAGCAGGAAAAAGCAAAAAATTTCAGAATTGCACCTTGCAATGTGGAGTTATTACTGTTTGTGCATTTACAATATTCATTGATTTTTGCCATTGAAAAACATCCAGAAATGTTTGAAGCTACTGACTGAATGAAAGGAGCTGGCATCTCACTCTCTTTGAATCTTCTTTATCATGCTAGGATTAGCAGGAAAAAGCAAAAAATTTCAAAATTGCACCTTGCAATGTGGAGATATTACTGTTTGTGCATTTACAATATTCATTGATTTTTGCCATTGAAAAACATCATGTTATTCATATACCAGAAATGTTTGAATCTACTGACTGAATGAAAGGAGCTGGCATCTCACTCTCTTTGAATCTTCTTTATCATGCTAGGATTAGCAGGAAAAAGCAAAAAATTTCAGAATTGCACCCTGCAATGTGGAGATATTTCTGTTTGTGCATTTACAATATTCATTGATTTTTGCCATTGAAAAGCATCCAGAAATGTTTGAAGCTACTGACTGAATGAAAGGAGCTGGCATCTCACTCTCTTTGAATCTTCTTTATCATGCTAGGATTAGCAGGAAAAAGCAAAAAATTTCAGAATTGCACCTTGCAATGTGGAGATATTACTGTTTGTGCATTTACAATATTCATTGATTTTTGCCATTGAAAAACATGTTTTTCATATACCAGAAATGTTTGAAGCTACTGACTGAATGAAAGGAACTGGCATCTCACTCTCTTTGAATCTTCTTTATCATGCTAGGATTAACAGGAAAAAGCAAAAAATTTCAGAATTGCACCTTGCAATGTGGAGATATTACTGTTTGTGCATTTACAATATTCATTGATTTTTGCCATTGAAAAACGTCCAGAAATGTTTGAAGCTACTGACTGAATGAAAGGAGCTGGCATCTCACTCTCTTTGAATCTTCTTTATCATGCTAGGATTAACAGGAAAAAGCAAAAAATTTCAGAATTGCACCTTGCAATGTGGAGATATTACTGTTTGTGCATTTACAATATTCATTGATTTTTGCCATTGAAAAACGTCCAGAAATGTTTGAAGCTACTGACTGAATGAAAGGAGCTGGCATCTCACTCTCTTTGAATCTTCTTTATCATGCTAGGATTAGCAGGAAAAAGCAAAAAATTTCAGAATTGCACCTTGCAATGTGGAGTTATTACTGTTTGTGCATTTACAATATTCATTGATTTTTGCCATTGAAAAACGTCCAGAAATGTTTGAAGCTACTGACAATGAAAGGAGCTGGCATCTCACTCTCTTTGAATCTTCTTTATCATGCTAGGATTAGCAGGAAAAAGCAAAAAATTTCAGAATTGCACCTTGCAATGTGGAGATATTACTGTTTGTGCATTTACAATATTCATTGATTTTTGCCATTGAAAAACATCATGTTATTCATATACCAGAAATGTTTGAAGCTACTGACTGAATGAAAGGAGCTGGCATCTCACTCTCTTTGAATCTTCTTTATCATGCTAGGATTAGCAGGAAAAAGCAAAAAATTTCAGAATTGCACCTTGCAATGTGGAGATATTACTGTTTGTGCATTTACAATATTCATTGATTTTTGCCATTGAAAAACGTCCAGAAATGTTTGAAGCTACTGACTGAATGAAAGGAGCTGGCATCTCACTCTCTTTGAATCTTCTTTATCATGCTAGGATTAGCAGGAAAAAGCAAAAAATTTCAGAATTGCACCTTGCAATGTGGAGATATTACTGTTTGTGCATTTACAATATTCATTGATTTTTGCCATTGAAAAACGTCCAGAAATGTTTGAAGCTACTGACTGAATGAAAGGAGCTGGCATCTCACTCTCTTTGAATCTTCTTTATCATGCTAGGATTAGCAGGAAAAAGCAAAAAATTTCAGAATTGCACCTTGCAATGTGGAGATATTACTGTTTGTGCATTTACAATATTCATTGATTTTTGCCATTGAAAAACGTCCAGAAATGTTTGAAGCTACTGACTGAATGAAAGGAGCTGGCATCTCACTCTCTTTGAATCTTCTTTATCATGCTAGGATTAGCAGGAAAAAGCAAAAAATTTCAGAATTGCACCTTGCAATGTGGAGTTATTACTGTTTGTGCATTTACAATATTCATTGATTTTTGCCATTGAAAAACGTCCAGAAATGTTTGAAGCTACTGACTGAATGAAAGGAGCTGGCATCTCACTCTCTTTGAATCTTCTTTATCATGCTAGGATTAGCAGGAAAAAGCAAAAAATTTCAGAATTGCACCTTGCAATGTGGAGATATTACTGTTTGTGCATTTACAATATTCATTGATTTTTGCCATTGAAAAACATCATGTTATTCATATACCAGAAATGTTTGAATCTACTGACTGAATGAAAGGAGCTGGCATCTCACTCTCTTTGAATCTTCTTTATCATGCTAGGATTAGCAGGAAAAAGCAAAAAATTTCAGAATTGCACCCTGCAATGTGGAGATATTACTGTTTGTGCATTTACAATATTCATTGATTTTTGCCATTGAAAAGCATCCAGAAATGTTTGAAGCTACTGACTGAATGAAAGGAGCTGGCATCTCACTCTCTTTGAATCTTCTTTATCATGCTAGGATTAGCAGGAAAAAGCAAAAAATTTCAGAATTGCACCTTGCAATGTGGAGATATTACTGTTTGTGCATTTACAATATTCATTGATTTTTGCCATTGAAAAACGTCCAGAAATGTTTGAAGCTACTGACTGAATGAAAGGAGCTGGCATCTTACTCTCTTTGAATCTTCTTTATCATGCTAGGATTAGCAGGAAAAAGCAAAAAATTTCAGAATTGCACCTTGCAATGTGGAGTTATTACTGTTTGTGCATTTACAATATTCATTGATTTTTGCCATTGAAAAACGTCCAGAAATGTTTGAAGCTACTGACTGAATGAAAGGAGCTGGCATCTCACTCTCTTTGAATCTTCTTTATCATGCTAGGATTAGCAGGAAAAAGCAAAAAATTTCAGAATTGCACCTTGCAATGTGGAGATATTACTGTTTGTGCATTTACAATATTCATTGATTTTTGCCATTGAAAAACATCATGTTATTCATATACCAGAAATGTTTGAATCTACTGACTGAATGAAAGGAGCTGGCATCTCACTCTCTTTGAATCTTCTTTATCATGCTAGGATTAGCAGGAAAAAGCAAAAAATTTCAGAATTGCACCCTGCAATGTGGAGATATTTCTGTTTGTGCATTTACAATATTCATTGATTTTTGCCATTGAAAAGCATCCAGAAATGTTTGAAGCTACTGATTGAATGAAAGGAGCTGGCATCTCACTCTCTTTGAATCTTCTTTATCATGCTAGGATTAGCAGGAAAAAGCAAAAAATTTCAGAATTGCACCTTGCAATGTGGAGATATTACTGTTTGTGCATTTACAATATTCATTGATTTTTGCCATTGAAAAACGTCCAGAAATGTTTGAAGCTACTGACTGAATGAAAGGAGCTGGCATCTCACTCTTTGAATCTTCTTTATCATGCTAGGATTAGCAGGAAAAAGCAAAAAAATTCAGAATTGCACCTTGCAATGTGGAGATATTACTGTTAGTGCATTTACAATATTCATTGATTTTTGCCATTGAAAAACATCATGTTATTCATATACCAGAAATGTTTGAAGCTACTGACTGAATGAAAGGAGCTGGCATCTCACTCTCTTTGAATCTTCTTTATCATGCTAGGATTAGCAGGAAAAAGCAAAAAATTTCCGAATTGCACCTTGCAATGTGGAGATATTACTGTTTGTGCATTTACAATATTCATTGATTTTTGCCATTGAAAAACATGTTTTTCATACACCAGAAATGTTTGAAGCTACTGACTGAATGAAAGGAGCTGGCATCTCACTCTCTTTGAATCTTCTTTATCATGCTAGGATTAGCAGGAAAAAGCAAAAAATTTCAGAATTGCACCTTGCAATGTGGAGATATTACTGTTTGTGCATTTACAATATTCATTGATTTTTGCCATTGAAAAACATGTTTTTCATATACCAGAAATGTTTGAAGCTACTGACTGAATGAAAGGAACTGGCATCTCACTCTCTTTGAATCTTCTTTATCATGCTAGGATTAACAGGAAAAAGCAAAAAATTTCAGAATTGCACCTTGCAATGTGGAGATATTACTGTTTGTGCATTTACAATATTCATTGATTTTTGCCATTGAAAAACGTCCAGAAATGTTTGAAGCTACTGACTGAATGAAAGGAGCTGGCATCTCACTCTCTTTGAATCTTCTTTATCATGCTAGGATTAACAGGAAAAAGCAAAAAATTTCAGAATTGCACCTTGCAATGTGGAGATATTACTGTTTGTGCATTTACAATATTCATTGATTTTTGCCATTGAAAAACGTCCAGAAATGTTTGAAGCTACTGACTGAATGAAAATAGCTGGCATCTCACTCTCTTTGAATCTTCTTTATCATGCTAGGATTAGCAGGAAAAAGCAAAAAATTTCAGAATTGCACCTTGCAATGTGGAGATATTACTGTTTGTGCATTTACAATATTCATTGATTTTTGCCATTGAAAAACATGTTTTTCATATACCAGAAATGTTTGAAGCTACTGACTGAATGAAAGGAGCTGGCATCTCACTCTCTTTGAATCTTCTTCATCATGCTAGGATTAGCAGGAAAAAGCAAAAAATTTCAGAATTGCACCTTGCAATGTGGAGATATTACTGTTTGTGCATTTACAATATTCATTGATTTTTGCCATTGAAAAACGTCCAGAAATGTTTGAAGCTACTGACTGAATGAAAGGAGCTTGGCATCTCACTCTCTTTGAATCTTCTTTATCATGCTAGGATTAGCAGGAAAAAGCAAAAAATTTCAGAATTGCACCTTGCAATGTTGAGATATTACTGTTTGTGCATTTACAATATTCATTGATTTTTGCCATTGAAAAACGTTTTTCATATACCAGAAATGTTTGAAGCTACTGACTGAATGAAAGGAGCTGGCATCTCACTCTCTTTGAATCTTCTTTATCATGCTAGGATTAGCAGGAAAAAGCAAAAAATTTCAGAATTGCACCTTGCAATGTGGAGATATTACTGTTTGTGCATTTACAATATTCATTGATTTTTGCCATTGAAAAACATGTTTTTCATATACCAGAAATGTTTGAAGCTACTGACTGAATGAAAGGAGCTGGCATCTCACTCTCTTTGAATCTTCTTTATCATGCTAGGATTAACAGGAAAAAGCAAAAAATTTCAGAATTGCACCTTGCAATGTGGAGATATTACTGTTTGTGCATTTACAATATTCATTGATTTTTGCCATTGAAAAACATGTTTTTCATATACCAGAAATGTTTGAAGCTACTGACTGAATGAAAGGAGCTGGCATCTCACTCTCTTTGAATCTTCTTTATCATGCTAGGATTAACAGGAAAAAGCAAAAAATTTCAGAATTGCACCTTGCAATGTGGAGATATTACTGTTTGTGCATTTACAATATTCATTGATTTTTGCCATTGAAAAACGTCCAGAAATGTTTAAAGCTACTGACTGAATGAAAGGAGCTGGCATCTCACTCTCTTTGAATCTTCTTTATCATGCTAGGATTAGCAGGAAAAAGCAAAAAATTTCAGAATTGCACCTTGCAATGTGGAGATATTACTGTTTGTGCATTTACAATATTCATTGATTTTTGCCATTGAAAAACGTCCAGAAATGTTTGAAGCTACTGACTGAATGAAAGGAGCTGGCATCTCACTCTCTTTGAATCTTCTTTATCATGCTAGGATTAGCAGGAAAAAGCAAAAAATTTCAGAATTGCACCTTGCAATGTGGAGATATTACTGTTTGTGCATTTACAATATTCATTGATTTTTGCCATTGAAAAACATGTTTTTCATATACCAGAAATGTTTGAAGCTACTGACTGAATGAAAGGAGCTGGCATCTCACTCTCTTTGAATCTTCTTTATCATTCTAGGATTAGCAGGAAAAAGCAAAAAATTTCAGAATTGCACCTTGCAATGTGGAGATATTACTGTTTGTGCATTTACAATATTCATTGATTTTTGCCATTGAAAAACATGTTTTTCATATACCAGAAATGTTTGAAGCTACTGACTGAATGAAAGGAGCTGGCATCTCACTCTCTTTGAATCTTCTTTATCATGCTAGGATTAGCAGGAAAAAGCAAAAAATTTCAGAATTGCACCGTGCAATGTGGAGATATTACTGTTTGTGCATTTACAATATTCATTGATTTTTGCCATTGAAAAACGTCCAGAAATGTTTGAAGCTACTGACTGAATGAAAGGAGCTGGCATCTCACTCTCTTTGAATCTTCTTTATCATGCTAGGATTTGCAGGAAAAAGCAAAAAATTTCAGAATTGCACCTTGCAATGTGGAGATATTACTGTTTGTGCATTTACAATATTCATTGATTTTTGCCATTGAAAAACATGTTTTTCATATACCAGAAATGTTTGAAGCTACTGACTGAATGAAAGGAGCTGGCATCTCACTCTCTTTGAATCTTCTTTATCATGCTAGGATTAGCAGGAAAAAGCAAAATATTTCAGAATTGCACCTTGCAATGTGGAGATATTACTGTTTGTGCATTTACAATATTCATTGATTTTTGCCATTGAAAAACATGTTTTTCATATACCAGAAATGTTTGAAGCTACTGACTGAATGAAAGGAGCTGCCATCTCACTCTCTTTGAATCTTCTTTATCATGCTAGGATTAACAGGAAAAAGCAAAAAATTTCAGAATTGCACCTTGCAATGTGGAGATATTACTGTTTGTGCATTTACAATATTCATTGATTTTTGCCATTGAAAAACATGTTTTTCATATACCAGAAATGTTTGAAGCTACTGACTGAATGAAAGGAGCTGGCATCTCACTCTCTTTGAATCTTCTTTATCATGCTAGGATTAGCAGGAAAAAGCAAAAAATTTCAGAATTGCACCTTGCAATGTGGAGTTATTACTGTTTGTGCATTTACAATATTCATTGATTTTTGCCATTGAAAAACGTCCAGAAATGTTTGAAGCTACTGACTGAATGAAAGGAGCTGGCATCTCACTCTCTTTGAATCTTCTTTATCATGCTAGGATTAGCAGGAAAAAGCAAAAAATTTCAGAATTGCACCTTGCAATGTGGAGATATTACTGTTTGTGCATTTACAATATTCATTGATTTTTGCCATTGAAAAACATCATGTTATTCATATACCAGAAATGTTTGAATCTACTGACTGAATGAAAGGAGCTGGCATCTCACTCTCTTTGAATCTTCTTTATCATGCTAGGATTAGCAGGAAAAAGCAAAAAATTTCAGAATTGCACCCTGCAATGTGGAGATATTACTGTTTGTGCATTTACAATATTCATTGATTTTTGCCATTGAAAAGCATCCAGAAATGTTTGAAGCTACTGACTGAATGAAAGTAGCTGGCATCTCACTCTCTTTGAATCTTCTTTATCATGCTAGGATTAGCAGGAAAAAGCAAAAAATTTCAGAATTGCACCTTGCAATGTGGAGATATTACTGTTTGTGCATTTACAATATTCATTGATTTTTGCCATTGAAAAACGTCCAGAAATGTTTGAAGCTACTGACTGAATGAAAGGAGCTGGCATCTTACTCTCTTTGAATCTTCTTTATCATGCTAGGATTAGCAGGAAAAAGCAAAAAATTTCAGAATTGCACCTTGCAATGTGGAGTTATTACTGTTTGTGCATTTACAATATTCATTGATTTTTGCCATTGAAAAACGTCCAGAAATGTTTGAAGCTACTGACTGAATGAAAGGAGCTGGCATCTCACTCTCTTTGAATCTTCTTTATCATGCTAGGATTAGCAGGAAAAAGCAAAAAATTTCAGAATTGCACCTTGCAATGTGGAGATATTACTGTTTGTGCATTTACAATATTCATTGATTTTTGCCATTGAAAAACATCATGTTATTCATATACCAGAAATGTTTGAATCTACTGACTGAATGAAAGGAGCTGGCATCTCACTCTCTTTGAATCTTTTTTATCATGCTAGGATTAGCAGGAAAAAGCAAAAAATTTCAGAATTGCACCCTGCAATGTGGAGATATTTCTGTTTGTGCATTTACAATATTCATTGATTTTTGCCATTGAAAAGCATCCAGAAATGTTTGAAGCTACTGACTGAATGAAAGGAGCTGGCATCTCACTCTCTTTGAATCTTCTTTATCATGCTAGTATTAGCAGGAAAAAGCAAAAAATTTCAGAATTGCACCTTGCAATGTGGAGATATTACTGTTTGTGCATTTACAATATTCATTGATTTTTGCCATTGAAAAACGTCCAGAAATGTTTGAAGCTACTGAATGAATGAAAGGAGCTGGCATCTCACTCTTTGAATCTTCTTTATCATGCTAGGATTAGCAGGAAAAAGCAAAAAAATTCAGAATTGCACCTTGCAATGTGGAGATATTACTGTTAGTGCATTTACAATATTCATTGATTTTTGCCATTGAAAAACATCATGTTATTCATATACCAGAAATGTTTGAAGCTACTGACTGAATGAAAGGAGCTGGCATCTCACTCTCTTTGAATCTTCTTTATCATGCTAGGATTAGCAGGAAAAAGCAAAAAATTTCCGAATTGCACCTTGCAATGTGGAGATATTACTGTTTGTGCATTTACAATATTCATTGATTTTTGCCATTGAAAAACATGTTTTTCATACACCAGAAATGTTTGAAGCTACTGACTGAATGAAAGGAGCTGGCATCTCACTCTCTTTGAATCTTCTTTATCATGCTAGGATTAGCAGGAAAAAGCAAAAAATTTCAGAATTGCACCTTGCAATGTGGAGATATTACTGTTTGTGCATTTACAATATTCATTGATTTTTGCCATTGAAAAACGTCCAGAAATGTTTGAAGCTACTGACTGAATGAAAGGAGCTGGCATCTCACTCTTTGAATCTTCTTTATCATGCTAGGATTAGCAGGAAAAAGCAAAAAAATTCAGAATTGCACCTTGCAATGTGGAGATATTACTGTTAGTGCATTTACAATATTCATTGATTTTTGCCATTGAAAAACATCATGTTATTCATATACCAGAAATGTTTGAAGCTACTGACTGAATGAAAGGAGCTGGCATCTCACTCTCTTTGAATCTTCTTTATCATGCTAGGATTAGCAGGAAAAAGCAAAAAATTTCCGAATTGCACCTTGCAATGTGGAGATATTACTGTTTGTGCATTTACAATATTCATTGATTTTTGCCATTGAAAAACATGTTTTTCATACACCAGAAATGTTTGAAGCTACTGACTGAATGAAAGGAGCTGGCATCTCACTCTCTTTGAATCTTCTTTATCATGCTAGGATTAGCAGGAAAAAGCAAAAAATTTCAGAATTGCACCTTGCAATGTGGAGATATTACTGTTTGTGCATTTACAATATTCATTGATTTTTGCCATTGAAAAACGTCCAGAAATGTTTGAAGCTACTGACTGAATGAAAGGAGCTGGCATCTCACTCTCTTTGAATCTTCTTTATCATGCTAGGATTAGCAGGAAAAAGCAAAAAATTTCAGAATTGCACCTTGCAATGTGGAGATATTACTGTTTGTGCATTTACAATATTCATTGATTTTTGCCATTGAAAAACATCATGTTATTCATATACCAGAAATGTTTGAAGCTACTGACTGAATGAAAGGAGCTGGCATCTCACTCTCTTTGAATCTTCTTTATCATGCTAGGATTAGCAGGAAAAAGCAAAAAATTTCAGAATTGCACCTTGCAATGTGGAGATATTACTGTTTGTGCATTTACAATATTCATTGATTTTTGCCATTGAAAAACGTCCAGAAATGTTTGAAGCTACTGACTGAATGAAAGGAGCTGGCATCTCACTCTCTTTGAATCTTCTTTATCATGCTAGGATTAGCAGGAAAAAGCAAAAAATTTCAGAATTGCACCTTGCAATGTGGAGATATTACTGTTTGTGCATTTACAATATTCATTGATTTTTGCCATTGAAAAACGTCCAGAAATGTTTGAAGCTACTGACTGAATGAAAGGAGCTGGCATCTCACTCTTTGAATCTTCTTTATCATGCTAGGATTAGCAGGAAAAAGCAAAAAAATTCAGAATTGCACCTTGCAATGTGGAGATATTACTGTTAGTGCATTTACAATATTCATTGATTTTTGCCATTGAAAAACATCATGTTATTCATATACCAGAAATGTTTGAAGCTACTGACTGAATGAAAGGAGCTGGCATCTCACTCTCTTTGAATCTTCTTTATCATGCTAGGATTAGCAGGAAAAAGCAAAAAATTTCCGAATTGCACCTTGCAATGTGGAGATATTACTGTTTGTGCATTTACAATATTCATTGATTTTTGCCATTGAAAAACATGTTTTTCATACACCAGAAATGTTTGAAGCTACTGACTGAATGAAAGGAGCTGGCATCTCACTCTCTTTGAATCTTCTTTATCATGCTAGGATTAGCAGGAAAAAGCAAAAAATTTCAGAATTGCACCTTGCAATGTGGAGATATTACTGTTTGTGCATTTACAATATTCATTGATTTTTGCCATTGAAAAACGTCCAGAAATGTTTGAAGCTACTGACTGAATGAAAGGAGCTGGCATCTCACTCTCTTTGAATCTTCTTTATCATGCTAGGATTAGCAGGAAAAAGCAAAAAATTTCAGAATTGCACCTTGCAATGTGGAGATATTACTGTTTGTGCATTTACAATATTCATTGATTTTTGCCATTGAAAAACATCATGTTATTCATATACCAGAAATGTTTGAAGCTACTGACTGAATGAAAGGAGCTGGCATCTCACTCTCTTTGAATCTTCTTTATCATGCTAGGATTAGCAGGAAAAAGCAAAAAATTTCAGAATTGCACCTTGCAATGTGGAGATATTACTGTTTGTGCATTTACAATATTCATTGATTTTTGCCATTGAAAAACGTCCAGAAATGTTTGAAGCTACTGACTGAATGAAAGGAGCTGGCATCTCACTCTCTTTGAATCTTCTTTATCATGCTAGGATTAGCAGGAAAAAGCAAAAAATTTCAGAATTGCACCTTGCAATGTGGAGTTATTACTGTTTGTGCATTTACAATATTCATTGATTTTTGCCATTGAAAAACGTCCAGAAATGTTTGAAGCTACTGACTGAATGAAAGGAGCTGGCATCTCACTCTCTTTGAATCTTCTTTATCATGCTAGGATTAGCAGGAAAAAGCAAAAAATTTCAGAATTGCACCTTGCAATGTGGAGATATTACTGTTTGTGCATTTACAATATTCATTGATTTTTGCCATTGAAAAACATCATGTTATTCATATACCAGAAATGTTTGAAGCTACTGACTGAATGAAAGGAGCTGGCATCTCACTCTCTTTGAATCTTCTTTATCATGCTAGGATTAGCAGGAAAAAGCAAAAAATTTCAGAATTGCACCCTGCAATGTGGAGATATTACTGTTTGTGCATTTACAATATTCATTGATTTTTGCCATTGAAAAACATCATGTTATTCATATAAAAGAAATGTTTGAATCTACTGACTGAATGAAAGGAGCTGGCATCTCACTCTCTTTGAATCTTCTTTATCATGCTAGGATTAGCAGGAAAAAGCAAAAAATTTCAGAATTGCACCCTGCAATGTGGAGATATTTCTGTTTGTGCATTTACAATATTCATTGATTTTTGCCATTGAAAAGCATCCAGAAATGTTTGAAGCTACTGACTGAATGAAAGGAGCTGGCATCTCACTCTCTTTGAATCTTCTTTATCATGCTAGGATTAGCAGGAAAAAGCAAAAAATTTCAGAATTGCACCTTGCAATGTGGAGATATTACTGTTTGTGCATTTACAATATTCATTGATTTTTGCCATTGAAAAACGTCCAGAAATGTTTGAAGCTACTGACTGAATGAAAGGAGCTGGCATCTCACTCTTTGAATCTTCTTTATCATGCTAGGATTAGCAGGAAAAAGCAAAAAAATTCAGAATTGCACCTTGCAATGTGGAGATATTACTGTTAGTGCATTTACAATATTCATTGATTTTTGCCATTGAAAAACATCATGTTATTCATATACCAGAAATGTTTGAAGCTACTGACTGAATGAAAGGAGCTGGCATCTCACTCTCTTTGAATCTTCTTTATCATGCTAGGATTAGCAGGAAAAAGCAAAAAATTTCCGAATTGCACCTTGCAATGTGGAGATATTACTGTTTGTGCATTTACAATATTCATTGATTTTTGCCATTGAAAAACATGTTTTTCATACACCAGAAATGTTTGAAGCTACTGACTGAATGAAAGGAGCTGGCATCTCACTCTCTTTGAATCTTCTTTATCATGCTAGGATTAGCAGGAAAAAGCAAAAAATTTCAGAATTGCACCTTGCAATGTGGAGATATTACTGTTTGTGCATTTACAATATTCATTGATTTTTGCCATTGAAAAACATGTTTTTCATATACCAGAAATGTTTGAAGCTACTGACTGAATGAAAGGAACTGGCATCTCACTCTCTTTGAATCTTCTTTATCATGCTAGGATTAACAGGAAAAAGCAAAAAATTTCAGAATTGCACCTTGCAATGTGGAGATATTACTGTTTGTGCATTTACAATATTCATTGATTTTTGCCATTGAAAAACGTCCAGAAATGTTTGAAGCTACTGACTGAATGAAAGGAGCTGGCATCTCACTCTCTTTGAATCTTCTTTATCATGCTAGGATTAGCAGGAAAAAGCAAAAAATTTCAGAATTGCACCTTGCAATGTGGAGTTATTACTGTTTGTGCATTTACAATATTCATTGATTTTTGCCATTGAAAAACGTCCAGAAATGTTTGAAGCTACTGACTGAATGAAAGGAGCTGGCATCTCACTCTCTTTGAATCTTCTTTATCATGCTAGGATTAGCAGGAAAAAGCAAAAAATTTCAGAATTGCACCTTGCAATGTGGAGATATTACTGTTTGTGCATTTACAATATTCATTGATTTTTGCCATTGAAAAACATCATGTTATTCATATACCAGAAATGTTTGAAGCTACTGACTGAATGAAAGGAGCTGGCATCTCACTCTCTTTGAATCTTCTTTATCATGCTAGGATTAGCAGGAAAAAGCAAAAAATTTCAGAATTGCACCCTGCAATGTGGAGATATTACTGTTTGTGCATTTACAATATTCATTGATTTTTGCCATTGAAAAGCATCCAGAAATGTTTGAAGCTACTGACTAAATGAAAGTAGCTGGCATCTCACTCTCTTTGAATCTTCTTTATCATGCTAGGATTAGCAGGAAAAAGCAAAAAATTTCAGAATTGCACCTTGCAATGTGGAGATATTACTGTTTGTGCATTTACAATATTCATTGATTTTTGCCATTGAAAAACGTCCAGAAATGTTTGAAGCTACTGACTGAATGAAAGGAGCTGGCATCTTACTCTCTTTGAATCTTCTTTATCATGCTAGGATTAGCAGGAAAAAGCAAAAAATTTCAGAATTGCACCTTGCAATGTGGAGTTATTACTGTTTGTGCATTTACAATATTCATTGATTTTTGCCATTGAAAAACGTCCAGAAATGTTTGAAGCTACTGACTGAATGAAAGGAGCTGGCATCTCACTCTCTTTGAATCTTCTTTATCATGCTAGGATTAGCAGGAAAAAGCAAAAAATTTCAGAATTGCACCTTGCAATGTGGAGATATTACTGTTTGTGCATTTACAATATTCATTGATTTTTGCCATTGAAAAACATCATGTTATTCATATACCAGAAATGTTTGAATCTACTGACTGAATGAAAGGAGCTGGCATCTCACTCTCTTTGAATCTTTTTTATCATGCTAGGATTAGCAGGAAAAAGCAAAAAATTTCAGAATTGCACCCTGCAATGTGGAGATATTTCTGTTTGTGCATTTACAATATTCATTGATTTTTGCCATTGAAAAGCATCCAGAAATGTTTGAAGCTACTGACTGAATGAAAGGAGCTGGCATCTCACTCTCTTTGAATCTTCTTTATCATGCTAGTATTAGCAGGAAAAAGCAAAAAATTTCAGAATTGCACCTTGCAATGTGGAGATATTACTGTTTGTGCATTTACAATATTCATTGATTTTTGCCATTGAAAAACGTCCAGAAATGTTTGAAGCTACTGACTGAATGAAAGGAGCTGGCATCTCACTCTTTGAATCTTCTTTATCATGCTAGGATTAGCAGGAAAAAGCAAAAAAATTCAGAATTGCACCTTGCAATGTGGAGATATTACTGTTAGTGCATTTACAATATTCATTGATTTTTGCCATTGAAAAACATCATGTTATTCATATACCAGAAATGTTTGAAGCTACTGACTGAATGAAAGGAGCTGGCATCTCACTCTCTTTGAATCTTCTTTATCATGCTAGGATTAGCAGGAAAAAGCAAAAAATTTCCAAATTGCACCTTGCAATGTGGAGATATTACTGTTTGTGCATTTACAATATTCATTGATTTTTGCCATTGAAAAACATGTTTTTCATACACCAGAAATGTTTGAAGCTACTGACTGAATGAAAGGAGCTGGCATCTCACTCTCTTTGAATCTTCTTTATCATGCTAGGATTAGCAGGAAAAAGCAAAAAATTTCAGAATTGCACCTTGCAATGTGGAGATATTACTGTTTGTGCATTTACAATATTCATTGATTTTTGCCATTGAAAAACGTCCAGAAATGTTTGAAGCTACTGACTGAATGAAAGGAGCTGGCATCTCACTCTTTGAATCTTCTTTATCATGCTAGGATTAGCAGGAAAAAGCAAAAAAATTCAGAATTGCACCTTGCAATGTGGAGATATTACTGTTAGTGCATTTACAATATTCATTGATTTTTGCCATTGAAAAACATCATGTTATTCATATACCAGAAATGTTTGAAGCTACTGACTGAATGAAAGGAGCTGGCATCTCACTCTCTTTGAATCTTCTTTATCATGCTAGGATTAGCAGGAAAAAGCAAAAAATTTCCGAATTGCACCTTGCAATGTGGAGATATTACTGTTTGTGCATTTACAATATTCATTGATTTTTGCCATTGAAAAACATGTTTTTCATACACCAGAAATGTTTGAAGCTACTGACTGAATGAAAGGAGCTGGCATCTCACTCTCTTTGAATCTTCTTTATCATGCTAGGATTAGCAGGAAAAAGCAAAAAATTTCAGAATTGCACCTTGCAATGTGGAGATATTACTGTTTGTGCATTTACAATATTCATTGATTTTTGCCATTGAAAAACGTCCAGAAATGTTTGAAGCTACTGACTGAATGAAAGGAGCTGGCATCTCACTCTCTTTGAATCTTCTTTATCATGCTAGGATTAGCAGGAAAAAGCAAAAAATTTCAGAATTGCACCTTGCAATGTGGAGATATTACTGTTTGTGCATTTACAATATTCATTGATTTTTGCCATTGAAAAACATCATGTTATTCATATACCAGAAATGTTTGAAGCTACTGACTGAATGAAAGGAGCTGGCATCTCACTCTCTTTGAATCTTCTTTATCATGCTAGGATTAGCAGGAAAAAGCAAAAAATTTCAGAATTGCACCTTGCAATGTGGAGATATTACTGTTTGTGCATTTACAATATTCATTGATTTTTGCCATTGAAAAACGTCCAGAAATGTTTGAAGCTACTGACTGAATGAAAGGAGCTGGCATCTCACTCTCTTTGAATCTTCTTTATCATGCTAGGATTAGCAGGAAAAAGCAAAAAATTTCAGAATTGCACCTTGCAATGTGGAGATATTACTGTTTGTGCATTTACAATATTCATTGATTTTTGCCATTGAAAAACGTCCAGAAATGTTTGAAGCTACTGACTGAATGAAAGGAGCTTTCATCTCACTCTCTTTGAATCTTCTTTATCATGCTAGGATTAGCAGGAAAAAGCAAAAAATTTCAGAATTGCACCTTGCAATGTGGAGATATTACTGTTTGTGCATTTACAATATTCATTGATTTTTGCCTTTGAAAAACGTCCAGAAATGTTTGAAGCTACTGACTGAATGAAAGGAGCTGGCATCTCACTCTCTTTGAATCTTCTTTATCATGCTAGGATTAGCAGGAAAAAGCAAAAAATTTCAGAATTGCACCTTGCAATGTGGAGTTATTACTGTTTGTGCATTTACAATATTCATTGATTTTTGCCATTGAAAAACGTCCAGAAATGTTTGAAGCTACTGACTGAATGAAAGGAGCTGGCATCTCACTCTCTTTGAATCTTCTTTATCATGCTAGGATTAGCAGGAAAAAGCAAAAAATTTCAGAATTGCACCTTGCAATGTGGAGATATTACTGTTTGTGCATTTACAATATTCATTGATTTTTGCCATTGAAAAACATCATGTTATTCATATACCAGAAATGTTTGAATCTACTGACTGAATGAAAGGAGCTGGCATCTCACTCTCTTTGAATCTTCTTTATCATGCTAGGATTAGCAGGAAAAAGCAAAAAATTTCAGAATTGCACCCTGCAATGTGGAGATATTACTGTTTGTGCATTTACAATATTCATTGATTTTTGCCATTGAAAAGCATCCAGAAATGTTTGAAGCTACTGACTGAATGAAAGGAGCTGGCATCTCACTCTCTTTGAATCTTCTTTATCATGCTAGGATTAGCAGGAAAAAGCAAAAAATTTCAGAATTGCACCTTGCAATGTGGAGATATTACTGTTTGTGCATTTACAATATTCATTGATTTTTGCCATTGAAAAACGTCCAGAAATGTTTGAAGCTACTGACTGAATGAAAGGAGCTGGCATCTTACTCTCTTTGAATCTTCTTTATCATGCTAGGATTAGCAGGAAAAAGCAAAAAATGTCAGAATTGCACCTTGCAATGTGGAGTTATTACTGTTTGTGCATTTACAATATTCATTGATTTTTGCCATTGAAAAACGTCCAGAAATGTTTGAAGCTACTGACTGAATGAAAGGAGCTGGCATCTCACTCTCTTTGAATCTTCTTTATCATGCTAGGATTAGCAGGAAAAAGCAAAAAATTTCAGAATTGCACCTTGCAATGTGGAGATATTACTGTTTGTGCATTTACAATATTCATTGATTTTTGCCATTGAAAAACATCATGTTATTCATATACCAGAAATGTTTGAATCTACTGACTGAATGAAAGGAGCTGGCATCTCACTCTCTTTGAATCTTCTTTATCATGCTAGGATTAGCAGGAAAAAGCAAAAAATTTCAGAATTGCACCCTGCAATGTGGAGATATTTCTGTTTGTGCATTTACAATATTCATTGATTTTTGCCATTGAAAAGCATCCAGAAATGTTTGAAGCTACTGACTGAATGAAAGGAGCTGGCATCTCACTCTCTTTGAATCTTCTTTATCATGCTAGGATTAGCAGGAAAAAGCAAAAAATTTCAGAATTGCACCTTGCAATGTGGAGATATTACTGTTTGTGCATTTACAATATTCATTGATTTTTGCCATTGAAAAACGTCCAGAAATGTTTGAAGCTACTGACTGAATGAAAGGAGCTGGCATCTCACTCTTTGAATCTTCTTTATCATGCTAGGATTAGCAGGAAAAAGCAAAAAAATTCAGAATTGCACCTTGCAATGTGGAGATATTACTGTTAGTGCATTTACAATATTCATTGATTTTTGCCATTGAAAAACATCATGTTATTTATATACCAGAAATGTTTGAAGCTACTGACTGAATGAAAGGAGCTGGCATCTCACTCTCTTTGAATCTTCTTTATCATGCTAGGATTAGCAGGAAAAAGCAAAAAATTTCCGAATTGCACCTTGCAATGTGGAGATATTACTGTTTGTGCATTTACAATATTCATTGATTTTTGCCATTGAAAAACATGTTTTTCATACACCAGAAATGTTTGAAGCTACTGACTGAATGAAAGGAGCTGGCATCTCACTCTCTTTGAATCTTCTTTATCATGCTAGGATTAGCAGGAAAAAGCAAAAAATTTCAGAATTGCACCTTGCAATGTGGAGATATTACTGTTTGTGCATTTACAATATTCATTGATTTTTGCCATTGAAAAACATGTTTTTCATATACCAGAAATGTTTGAAGCTACTGACTGAATGAAAGGAACTGGCATCTCACTCTCTTTGAATCTTCTTTATCATGCTAGGATTAACAGGAAAAAGCAAAAAATTTCAGAATTGCACCTTGCAATGTGGAGATATTACTGTTTGTGCATTTACAATATTCATTGATTTTTGCCATTGAAAAACGTCCAGAAATGTTTGAAGCTACTGACTGAATGAAAGGAGCTGGCATCTCACTCTCTTTGAATCTTCTTTATCATGCTAGGATTAACAGGAAAAAGCAAAAAATTTCAGAATTGCACCTTGCAATGTGGAGATATTACTGTTTGTGCATTTACAATATTCATTGATTTTTGCCATTGAAAAACATGTTTTTCATATACCAGAAATGTTTGAAGCTACTGACTGAATGAAAGGAGCTGGCATCTCACTCTCTTTGAATCTTCTTTATCATGCTAGGATTAACAGGAAAAAGCAAAAAATTTCAGAATTGCACCTTGCAATGTGGAGATATTACTGTTTGTGCATTTACAATATTCATTGATTTTTGCCATTGAAAAACGTCCAGAAATGTTTGAAGCTACTGACTGAATGAAAGGAGCTGGCATCTCACTCTCTTTGAATCTTCTTTATCATGCTAGGATTAGCAGGAAAAAGCAAAAAATTTCAGAATTGCACCTTGCAATGTGGAGATATTACTGTTTGTGCATTTACAATATTCATTGATTTTTGCCATTGAAAAACATGTTTTTTATATACCAGAAATGTTTGAAGCTACTGACTGAATGAAAGGAGCTGGCATCTCACTCTCTTTGAATCTTCTTTATCATGCTAGGATTAACAGGAAAAAGCAAAAAATTTCAGAATTGCACCTTGCAATGTGGAGATATTACTGTTTGTGCATTTACAATATTCATTGATTTTTGCCATTGAAAAACGTCCAGAAATGTTTGAAGCTACTGACTGAATGAAAGGAGCTGGCATCTCACTCTCTTTGAATCTTCTTTATCATGCTAGGATTAGCAGGAAAAAGCAAAAAATTTCAGAATTGCACCTTGCAATGTGGAGATATTACTGTTTGTGCATTTACAATATTCATTGATTTTTGCCATTGAAAAACATGTTTTTCATATACCAGAAATGTTTGAAGCTACTGACTGAATGAAAGGAGCTGGCATCTCACTCTCTTTGAATCTTCTTTATCATGCTAGGATTAGCAGGAAAAAGCAAAAAATTTCAGAATTGCACCTTGCAATGTGGAGATATTACTGTTTGTGCATTTACAATATTCATTGATTTTCGCCATTGAAAAACGTCCAGAAATGTTTGAAGCTACTGAATGAATGAAAGGAGCTTGGCATCTCACTCTCTTTGAATCTTCTTTATCATGCTAGGATTAGCAGGAAAAAGCAAAAAATTTCAGAATTGCACCTTGCAATGTGGAGATATTACTGTTTGTGCATTTACAATATTCATTGATTTTTGCCATTGAAAAACGTTTTTCATATACCAGAAATGTTTGAAGCTACTGACTGAATGAAAGGAGCTGGCATCTCACTCTCTTTGAATCTTCTTTATCATGCTAGGATTAGCAGGAAAAAGCAAAAAATTTCAGAATTGCACCTTGCAATGTGGAGATATTACTGTTTGTGCATTTACAATATTCATTGATTTTTGCCATTGAAAAACATGTTTTTCATATACCAGAAATGTTTGAAGCTACTGACTGAATGAAAGGAGCTGGCATCTCACTCTCTTTGAATCTTCTTTATCATGCTAGGATTAACAGGAAAAAGCAAAAAATTTCAGAATTGCACCTTGCAATGTGGAGATATTACTGTTTGTGCATTTACAATATTCATTGATTTTTGCCATTGAAAAACATGTTTTTCATATACCAGAAATGTTTGAAGCTACTGACTGAATGAAAGGAGCTGGCATCTCACTCTCTTTCAATCTTCTTTATCATGCTAGGATTAACAGGAAAAAGCAAAAAATTTCAGAATTGCACCTTGCAATGTGGAGATATTACTGTTTGTGCATTTACAATATTCATTGATTTTTGCCATTGAAAAACGTCCAGAAATGTTTAAAGCTACTGACTGAATGAAAGGAGCTGGCATCTCACTCTCTTTGAATCTTCTTTATCATGCTAGGATTAGCAGGAAAAAGCAAAAAATTTCAGAATTGCACCTTGCAATGTGGAGATATTACTGTTTGTGCATTTACAATATTCATTGATTTTTGCCATTGAAAAACGTCCAGAAATGTTTGAAGCTACTGACTGAATGAAAGGAGCTGGCATCTCACTCTCTTTGAATCTTCTTTATCATGCTAGGATTAGCAGGAAAAAGCAAAAAATTTCAGAATTGCACCTTGCAATGTGGAGATATTACTGTTTGTGCATTTACAATATTCATTGATTTTTGCCATTGAAAAACATGTTTTTCATATACCAGAAATGTTTGAAGCTACTGACTGAATGAAAGGAGCTGGCATCTCACTCTCTTTGAATCTTCTTTATCATTCTAGGATTAGCAGGAAAAAGCAAAAAATTTCAGAATTGCACCTTGCAATGTGGAGATATTACTGTTTGTGCATTTACAATATTCATTGATTTTTGCCATTGAAAAACATGTTTTTCATATACCAGAAATGTTTGAAGCTACTGACTGAATGAAAGGAGCTGGCATCTCACTCTCTTTGAATCTTCTTTATCATGCTAGGATTAACAGGAAAAAGCAAAAAATTTCAGAATTGCACCTTGCAATGTGGAGATATTACTGTTTGTGCATTTACAATATTCATTGATTTTTGCCATTGAAAAACATGTTTTTCATATACCAGAAATGTTTGAAGCTACTGACTGAATGAAAGGAGCTGGCATCTCACTCTCTTTGAATCTTCTTTATCATGCTAGGATTAACAGGAAAAAGCAAAAAATTTCAGAATTGCACCTTGCAATGTGGAGATATTACTGTTTGTGCATTTACAATATTCATTGATTTTTGCCATTGAAAAACATGTTTTTCATATACCAGAAATGTTTGAAGCTACTGACTGAATGAAAGGAGCTGGCATCTCACTCTCTTTGAATCTTCTTTATCATGCTAGGATTAGCAGGAAAAAGCAAAAAATTTCAGAATTGCACCTTGCAATGTGGAGATATTACTGTTTGTGCATTTACAATATTCATTGATTTTTGCCATTGAAAAACGTCCAGAAATGTTTGAAGCTACTGACTGAATGAAAGGAGCTGGCATCTCACTCGCTTTGAATCTTCTTTATCATGCTAGGATTAGCAGAAAAAAGCAAAAAATTTCAGAATTGCACCTTGCAATGTGGAGATATTACTGTTTGTGCATTTACAATATTCATTGATTTTTGCCATTAAAAACATGTTTTTCATATACCAGAAATGTTTGAAGCTACTGACTGAATGAAAGGAGCTGGCATCTCACTCTCTTTGAATCTTCTTTATCATGCTAGGATTAGCAGGAAAAAGCAAAATATTTCAGAATTGCACCTTGCAATGTGGAGATATTACTGTTTGTGCATTTACAATATTCATTAATTTTTGCCATTGAAAAACATGTTTTTCATATACCAGAAATGTTTGAAGCTACTGACTGAATGAAAGGAGCTGGCATCTCACTCTCTTTGAATCTTCTTTATCATGCTAGGATTAACAGGAAAAAGCAAAAAATTTCAGAATTGCACCTTGCAATGTGGAGATATTACTGTTTGTGCATTTACAATATTCATTGATTTTTGCCATTGAAAAACATGTTTTTCATATACCAGAAATGTTTGAAGCTACTGACTGAATGAAAGGAGCTGGCATCTCACTCTCTTTGAATCTTCTTTATCATGCTAGGATTAACAGGAAAAAGCAAAAAATTTCAGAATTGCACCTTGCAATGTGGAGATATTACTGTTTGTGCATTTACAATATTCATTGATTTTTGCCATTGAAAAACGTCCAGAAATGTTTGAAGCTACTGACTGAATGAAAGGAGCTGGCATCTCACTCTCTTTGAATCTTCTTTATCATGCTAGGATTAGCAGGAAAAAGCAAAAAATTTCAGAATTGCACCTTGCAATGTGGAGATATTACTGTTTGTGCATTTACAATATTCATTGATTTTTGCCATTGAAAAACATGTTTTTCATATACCAGAAATGTTTGAAGCTACTGACTGAATGAAAGGAGCTGGCATCTCACTCTCTTTGAATCTTCTTTATCATGCTAGGATTAGCAGGAAAAAGCAAAAAATTTCAGAATTGCACCTTGCAATGTGGAGATATTACTGTTTGTGCATTTACAATATTCATTGATTTTTGCCATTGAAAAACATGTTTTTCATATACCAGAAATGTTTGAAGCTACTGACTGAATGAAAGGAACTGGCATCTCACTCTCTTTGAATCTTCTTTATCATGCTAGGATTAACAGGAAAAAGCAAAAAATTTCAGAATTGCACCTTGCAATGTGGAGATATTACTGTTTGTGCATTTACAATATTCATTGATTTTTGCCATTGAAAAACGTCCAGAAATGTTTGAAGCTACTGACTGAATGAAAGGAGCTGGCATCTCACTCTCTTTGAATCTTCTTTATCATGCTAGGATTAACAGGAAAAAGCAAAAAATTTCAGAATTGCACCTTGCAATGTGGAGATATTACTGTTTGTGCATTTACAATATTCATTGATTTTTGCCATTGAAAAACATGTTTTTCATATACCAGAAATGTTTGAAGCTACTGACTGAATGAAAGGAGCTGGCATCTCACTCTCTTTGAATCTTCTTTATCATGCTAGGATTAACAGCAAAAAGCAAAAAATTTCAGAATTGCACCTTGCAATGTGGAGATATTACTGTTTGTGCATTTACAATATTCATTGATTTTTGCCATTGAAAAACGTCCAGAAATGTTTGAAGCTACTGACTGAATGAAAGGAGCTGGCATCTCACTCTCTTTGAATCTTCTTTATCATGCTAGGATTAGCAGGAAAAAGGAAAAAATTTCAGAATTGCACCTTGCAATGTGGAGATATTACTGTTTGTGCATTTACAATATTCATTGATTTTTGCCATTGAAAAACATGTTTTTCATATACCAGAAATGTTTGAAGCTACTGACTGAATGAAAGGAGCTGGCATCTCACTCTCTTTGAATCTTCTTTATCATGCTAGGATTAGCAGGAAAAAGCAAAAAATTTCAGAATTGCACCTTGCAATGTGGAGATATTACTGTTTGTGCATTTACAATATTCATTGATTTTTGCCATTGAAAAACATGTTTTTCATATACCAGAAATGTTTGAAGCTACTGACTGAATGAAAGGAGCTGGCATCTCACTCTCTTTGAATCTTCTTTATCATGCTAGGATTAGCAGGAAAAAGCAAAATATTTCAGAATTGCACCTTGCAATGTGGAGATATTACTGTTTGTGCATTTACAATATTCATTGATTTTTGCCATTGAAAAACATGTTTTTCATATACCAGAAATGTTTGAAGCTACTGACTGAATGAAAGGAGCTGGCATCTCACTCTCTTTGAATCTTCTTTATCATGCTAGGATTAACAGGAAAAAGCAAAAAATTTCAGAATTGCACCTTGCAATGTGGAGATATTATTGTTTGTGCATTTACAATATTCATTGATTTTTGCCATTGAAAAACATGTTTTTCATATACCAGAAATGTTTGAAGCTACTGACTGAATGAAAGGAGCTGGCATCTCACTCTCTTTGAATCTTCTTTATCATGCTAGGATTAACAGGAAAAAGCAAAAAATTTCAGAATTGCACCTTGCAATGTGGAGATATTACTGTTTGTGCATTTACAATATTCATTGATTTTTGCCATTGAAAAACGTCCAGAAATGTTTGAAGCTACTGACTGAATGAAAGGAGCTGGCATCTCACTCTCTTTGAATCTTCTTTATCATGCTAGGATTAGCAGGAAAAAGCAAAAAATTTCAGAATTGCACCTTGCAATGTGGAGATATTACTGTTTGTGCATTTACAATATTCATTGATTTTTGCCATTGAAAAACGTCCAGAAATGTTTGAAGCTACTGACTGAATGAAAGGAGCTGGCATCTCACTCTCTTTGAATCTTCTTTATCATGCTAGGATTAGCAGGAAAAAGCAAAAAATTTCAGAATTGCACCTTGCAATGTGGAGATATTACTGTTTGTGCATTTACAATATTCATTGATTTTTGCCATTGAAAAACATGTTTTTCAAATACCAGAAATGTTTGAAGCTACTGACTGAATGAAAGGAGCTGGCATCTCACTCTCTTTGAATCTTCTTTATCATGCTAGGATTAGCAGGAAAAAGCAAAAAATTTCAGAATTGCACCTTGCAATGTGGAGATATTACTGTTTGTGCATTTACAATATTCATTGATTTTTGCCATTGAAAAACGTCCAGAAATGTTTGAAGCTACTGACTGAATGAAAGGAGCTTGGCATCTCACTCTCTTTGAATCTTCTTTATCATGCTAGGATTAGCAGGAAAAAGCAAAAAATTTCAGAATTGCACCTTGCAATGTGGAGATATTACTGTTTGTGCATTTACAATATTCATTGATTTTTGCCATTGAAAAACGTTTTTCATATACCAGAAATGTTTGAAGCTACTGACTGAATGAAAGGAGCTGGTATCTCACTCTCTTTGAATCTTCTTTATCATGCTAGGATTAGCAGGAAAAAGCAAAAAATTTCAGAATTGCACCTTGCAATGTGGAGATATTACTGTTTGTGCATTTACAATATTCATTGATTTTTGCCATTGAAAAACATGTTTTTCATATACCAGAAATGTTTGAAGCTACTGACTGAATGAAAGGAGCTGGCATCTCACTCTCTTTGAATCTTCTTTATCATGCTAGGATTAACAGGAAAAAGCAAAAAATTTCAGAATTGCACCTTGCAATGTGGAGATATTACTGTTTGTGCATTTACAATATTCATTGATTTTTGCCATTGAAAAACATGTTTTTCATATACCAGAAATGTTTGAAGCTACTGACTGAATGAAAGGAGCTGGCATCTCACTCTCTTTGAATCTTCTTTATCATGCTAGGATTAACAGGAAAAAGCAAAAAATTTCAGAATTGCACCTTGCAATGTGGAGATATTACTGTTTGTGCATTTACAATATTCATTGATTTTTGCCATTGAAAAACGTCCAGAAATGTTTAAAGCTACTGACTGAATGAAAGGAGCTGGCATCTCACTCTCTTTGAATCTTCTTTATCATGCTAGGATTAGCAGGAAAAAGCAAAAAATTTCAGAATTGCACCTTGCAATGTGGAGATATTACTGTTTGTGCATTTACAATATTCATTGATTTTTGCCATTGAAAAACGTCCAGAAATGTTTGAAGCTACTGACTGAATGAAAGGAGCTGGCATCTCACTCTCTTTGAATCTTCTTTATCATGCTAGGATTAGCAGGAAAAAGCAAAAAATTTCAGAATTGCACCTTGCAATGTGGAGATATTACTGTTTGTGCATTTACAATATTCATTGATTTTTGCCATTGAAAAACATGTTTTTCATATACCAGAAATGTTTGAAGCTACTGACTGAATGAAAGGAGCTGGCATCTCACTCTCTTTGAATCTTCTTTATCATGCTAGGATTAACAGGAAAAAGCAAAAAATTTCAGAATTGCACCTTGCAATGTGGAGATATTACTGTTTGTGCATTTACAATATTCATTGATTTTTGCCATTGAAAAACATGTTTTTCATATACCAGAAATGTTTGAAGCTACTGACTGAATGAAAGGAGCTGGCATCTCACTCTCTTTCAATCTTCTTTATCATGCTAGGATTAACAGGAAAAAGCAAAAAATTTCAGAATTGCACCTTGCAATGTGGAGATATTACTGTTTGTGCATTTACAATATTCATTGATTTTTGCCATTGAAAAACGTCCAGAAATGTTTGAAGCTACTGACTGAATGAAAGGAGCTGGCATCTCACTCTCTTTGAATCTTCTTTATCATGCTAGGATTAGCAGGAAAAAGCAAAAAATTTCAGAATTGCACCTTGCAATGTGGAGATATTACTGTTTGTGCATTTACAATATTCATTGATTTTTGCCATTGAAAAACATGTTTTTCATATACCAGAAATGTTTGAAGCTACTGACTGAATGAAAGGAGCTGGCATCTCACTCTCTTTGAATCTTCTTTATCATGCTAGGATTAGCAGGAAAAAGCAAAAAATTTCAGAATTGCACCTTGCAATGTGGAGATATTACTGTTTGTGCATTTACAATATTCATTGATTTTTGCCATTGAAAAACATGTTTTTCATATACCAGAAATGTTTGAAGCTACTGACTGAATGAAAGGAACTGGCATCTCACTCTCTTTGAATCTTCTTTATCATGCTAGGATTAACAGGAAAAAGCAAAAAATTTCAGAATTGCACCTTGCAATGTGGAGATATTACTGTTTGTGCATTTACAATATTCATTGATTTTTGCCATTGAAAAACGTCCAGAAATGTTTGAAGCTACTGACTGAATGAAAGGAGCTGGCATCTCACTCTCTTTGAATCTTCTTTATCATGCTAGGATTAACAGGAAAAAGCAAAAAATTTCAGAATTGCACCTTGCAATGTGGAGATATTACTGTTTGTGCATTTACAATATTCATTGATTTTTGCCATTGAAAAACATGTTTTTCATATACCAGAAATGTTTGAAGCTACTGACTGAATGAAAGGAGCTGGCATCTCACTCTCTTTGAATCTTCTTTATCATGCTAGGATTAACAGGAAAAAGCAAAAAATTTCAGAATTGCACCTTGCAATGTGGAGATATTACTGTTTGTGCATTTACAATATTCATTGATTTTTGCCATTGAAAAACGTCCAGAAATGTTTGAAGCTACTGACTGAATGAAAGGAGCTGGCATCTCACTCTCTTTGAATCTTCTTTATCATGCTAGGATTAGCAGGAAAAAGGAAAAAATTTCAGAATTGCACCTTGCAATGTGGAGATATTACTGTTTGTGCATTTACAATATTCATTCATTTTTGCCATTGAAAAACATGTTTTTCATATACCAGAAATGTTTGAAGCTACTGACTGAATGAAAGGAGCTGGCATCTCACTCTCTTTGAATCTTCTTTATCATGCTAGGATTAGCAGGAAAAAGCAAAAAATTTCAGAATTGCACCTTGCAATGTGGAGATATTACTGTTTGTGCATTTACAATATTCATTGATTTTTGCCATTGAAAAACATGTTTTTCATATACCAGAAATGTTTGAAGCTACTGACTGAATGAAAGGAGCTGGCATCTCACTCTCTTTGAATCTTCTTTATCATGCTAGGATTAGCAGGAAAAAGCAAAATATTTCAGAATTGCACCTTGCAATGTGGAGATATTACTGTTTGTGCATTTACAATATTCATTGATTTTTGCCATTGAAAAACATGTTTTTCATATACCAGAAATGTTTGAAGCTACTGACTGAATGAAAGGAGCTGGCATCTCACTCTCTTTGAATCTTCTTTATCATGCTAGGATTAACAGGAAAAAGCAAAAAATTTCAGAATTGCACCTTGCAATGTGGAGATATTACTGTTTGTGCATTTACAATATTCATTGATTTTTGCCATTGAAAAACATGTTTTTCATATACCAGAAATGTTTGAAGCTACTGACTGAATGAAAGGAGCTGGCATCTCACTCTCTTTGAATCTTCTTTATCATGCTAGGATTAACAGGAAAAAGCAAAAAATTTCAGAATTGCACCTTGCAATGTGGAGATATTACTGTTTGTGCATTTACAATATTCATTGATTTTTGCCATTGAAAAACGTCCAGAAATGTTTGAAGCTACTGACTGAATGAAAGGAGCTGGCATCTCACTCTCTTTGAATCTTCTTTATCATGCTAGGATTAGCAGGAAAAAGCAAAAAATTTCAGAATTGCACCTTGCAATGTGGAGATATTACTGTTTGTGCATTTACAATATTCATTGATTTTTGCCATTGAAAAACGTCCAGAAATGTTTGAAGCTACTGACTGAATGAAAGGAGCTGGCATCTCACTCTCTTTGAATCTTCTTTATCATGCTAGGATTAGCAGGAAAAAGCAAAAAATTTCAGAATTGCACCTTGCAATGTGGAGATATTACTGTTTGTGCATTTACAATATTCATTGATTTTTGCCATTGAAAAACATGTTTTTCATATACCAGAAATGTTTGAAGCTACTGACTGAATGAAAGGAGCTGGCATCTCACTCTCTTTGAATCTTCTTTATCATGCTAGGATTAGCAGGAAAAAGCAAAAAATTTCAGAATTGCACCTTGCAATGTGGAGATATTACTGTTTGTGCATTTACAATATTCATTGATTTTTGCCATTGAAAAACATGTTTTTCATATACCAGAAATGTTTGAAGCTACTGACTGAATGAAAGGAGCTGGCATCTCACTCTCTTTGAATCTTCTTTATCATGCTAGGATTAACAGGAAAAAGCAAAAAATTTCAGAATTGCACCTTGCAATGTGGAGATATTACTGTTTGTGCATTTACAATATTCATTGATTTTTGCCATTGAAAAACATGTTTTTCATATACCAGAAATGTTTGAAGCTACTGACTGAATGAAAGGAGCTGGCATCTCACTCTCTTTGAATCTTCTTTATCATGCTAGGATTAACAGGAAAAAGCAAAAAATTTCAGAATTGCACCTTGCAATGTGGAGATATTACTGTTTGTGCATTTACAATATTCATTGATTTTTGCCATTGAAAAACATGTTTTTCATATACCAGAAATGTTTGAAGCTACTGACTGAATGAAAGGAGCTGGCATCTCACTCTCTTTGAATCTTCTTTATCATGCTAGGATTAGCAGGAAAAAGTAAAAAATTTCAGAATTGCACCTTGCAATGTGGAGATATTACTGTTTGTGCATTTACAATATTCATTGATTTTTGCCATTGAAAAACATGTTTTTCATATACCAGAAATGTTTGAAGCTACTGACTGAATGAAAGGAGCTGGCATCTCACTCTCTTTGAATCTTCTTTATCATGCTAGGATTAACAGGAAAAAGTTAAAAATTTCAGAATTGCACCGTGCAATGTGGAGATATTACTGTTTGTGCATTTACAATATTCATTGATTTTTGCCATTGAAAAACATGTTTTTCATATACCAGAAATGTTTGAAGCTACTGACTGAATGAAAGGAGCTGGCATCTCACTCTCTTTGAATCTTCTTTATCATGCTAGGATTAGCAGGAAAAAGCAAAAAATTTCAGAATTGCACCTTGCAATGTGGAGATATTACTGTTTGTGCATTTACAATATTCATTGATTTTTGCCATTGAAAAACATGTTTTTCATATACCAGAAATGTTTGAAGCTACTGACTGAATGAAAGGAGCTGGCATCTCACTCTCTTTGAATCTTCTTTATCATGCTAGGATTAACAGGAAAAAGCTAAAAATTTCAGAATTGCACCGTGCAATGTGGAGATATTACTGTTTGTGCATTTACAATATTCATTGATTTTTGCCATTGAAAAACTTGTTTTTCATATACCAGAAATGTTTGAAGCTACTGACTGAATGAAAGGAGCTGGCATCTCACTCTCTTTGAATCTTCTTTATCATGCTAGGATTAGCAGGAAAAAGCAAAAAATTTCAGAATTGCACCTTGCAATGTGGAGATATTACTGTTTGTGCATTTACAATATTCATTGATTTTTGCCATTGAAAAACATCATGTTATTCATATACCAGAAATGTTTGAAGCTACTGACTGAATGAAAGGAGCTGGCATCTCACTCTCTTTGAATCTTCTTTATCATGCTAGGATTAGCAGGAAAAAGCAAAAAATTTCCGAATTGCACCTTGCAATGTGGAGATATTACTGTTTGTGCATTTACAATATTCATTGATTTTTGCCATTGAAAAACATGTTTTTCATATACCAGAAATGTTTGAAGCTACTGACTGAATGAAAGGAGCTGGCATCTCACTCTCTTTGAATCTTCTTTATCATGCTAGGATTAGCAGGATAAAGCAAAAAATTTCAGAATTGCACCTTGCAATGTGGAGATATTACTGTTTGTGCATTTACAATATTCATTGATTTTTGCCATTGAAAAACATGTTTTTCATATACCAGAAATGTTTGAAGCTACTGACTGAATGAAAGGAGCTGGCATCTCACTCTCTTTGAATCTTCTATATCATGCTAGGATTAACAGGAAAAAGCAAAAAATTTCAGAATTGCACCTTGCAATGTGGAGATATTACTGTTTGTGCATTTACAATATTCATTGATTTTTGCCATTGAAAAACGTCCAGAAATGTTTGAAGCTACTGACTGAATGAAAGGAGCTGGCATCTCACTCTCTTTGAATCTTCTTTATCATGCTAGGATTAGCAGGAAAAAGCAAAAAATTTCAGAATTGCACCTTGCAATGTGGAGATATTACTGTTTGTGCATTTACAATATTCATTGATTTTTGCCATTGAAAAACGTCCAGAAATGTTTGAAGCTACTGACTGAATGAAAGGAGCTGGCATCTCACTCTCTTTGAATCTTCTTTATCATGCTAGGTTAGCAGGAAAAAGCAAAAAATTTCAGATTTGCACCTTGCAATGTGGAGATATTACTGTTTGTGCATTTACAATATTCATTGATTTTTGCCATTGAAAAACATCATGTTATTCATATACCAGAAATGTTTGAAGCTACTGACTGAATGAAAGGAGCTGGCATCTCACTCTCTTTGAATCTTCTTTATCATGCTAGGATTAGCAGGAAAAAGCAAAAAATTTCCGAATTGCAACTTGCAATGTGGAGATATTACTGTTTGTGCATTTACAATATTCATTGATTTTTGCCATTGAAAAACATGTTTTTCATATACCAGAAATGTTTGAAGCTACTGACTGAATGAAAGGAGCTGGCATCTCACTCTCTTTGAATCTTCTTTATCATGCTAGGATTAGCAGGATAAAGCAAAAAATTTCAGAATTGCACCTTGCAATGTGGAGATATTACTGTTTGTGCATTTACAATATTCATTGATTTTTGCCATTGAAAAACATGTTTTTCATATACCAGAAATGTTTGAAGCTACTGACTGAATGAAAGGAGCTGGCATCTCACTCTCTTTGAATCTTCTTTATCATGCTAGGATTAACAGGAAAAAGCAAAAAATTTCAGAATTGCACCTTGCAATGTGGAGATATTACTGTTTGTGCATTTACAATATTCATTGATTTTTGCCATTGAAAAACGTCCAGAAATGTTTGAAGCTACTGACTGAATGAAAGGAGCTGGCATCTCACTCTCTTTGAATCTTCTTTATCATGCTAGGATTAGCAGGAAAAAGCAAAAAATTTCAGAATTGCACCTTGCAATGTGGAGATATTACTGTTTGTGCATTTACAATATTCATTGATTTTTGCCATTGAAAAACATGTTTTTCATATACCAGAAATGTTTGAAGCTACTGACTGAATGAAAGGAGCTGGCATCTCACTCTCTTTGAATCTTCTTTATCATGCTAGGATTAGCAGGAAAAAGCAAAAAATTTCAGAATTGCACCTTGCAATGTGGAGATATTACTGTTTGTGCATTTACAATATTCATTGATTTTTGCCATTGAAAAACGTCCAGAAATGTTTGAAGCTACTGACTGAATGAAAGGAGCTGGCATCTCACTCTCTTTGAATCTTCTTTATCATGCTAGGATTAGCAGGAAAAAGCAAACAATTTCAGAATTGCACCTTGCAATGTGGAGATATTACTGTGCATTTACAATATTCATTGATTTTTGCCATTGAAAAACATGTTTTTCATATACCAGAAATGTTTGAAGCTACTGACTGAATGAAAGGAGCTGGCATCTCACTCTCTTTGAATCTTCTTTATCATGCTAGGATTAACAGGAAAAAGCTAAAAATTTCAGAATTGCACCGTGCAATGTGGAGATATTACTGTTTGTGCATTTACAATATTCATTGATTTTTGCCATTGAAAAACATGTTTTTCATATACCAGAAATGTTTGAAGCTACTGACTGAATGAAAGGAGCTGGCATCTCACTCTCTTTGAATCTTCTTTATCATGCTAGGATTAGCAGGAAAAAGCAAAAAATTTCAGAATTGCACCTTGCAATGTGGAGATATTACTGTTTGTGCATTTACAATATTCATTGATTTTTGCCATTGAAAAACATGTTTTTCATATACCAGAAATGTTTGAAGCTACTGACTGAATGAAAGGAGCTGGCATCTCACTCTCTTTGAATCTTCTTTATCATGCTAGGATTAGCAGGAAAAAGCAAAAAATTTCAGAATTGCACCTTGCAATGTGGAGATATTACTGTTTGTGCATTTACAATATTCATTGATTTTTGCCATTGAAAAACATGTTTTTCATATACCAGAAATGTTTGAAGCTACTGACTGAATGAAAGGAGCTGGCATCTCACTCTCTTTGACTCTTCTTTATCATGCTAGGATTAACAGGAAAAAGCAAAAAATTTCAGAATTGCACCTTGCAATGTGGAGATATTACTGTTTGTGCATTTACAATATTCATTGATTTTTGCCATTGAAAAACATGTTTTTCATATACCAGAAATGTTTGAAGCTACTGACTGAATGAAAGGAGCTGGCATCTCACTCTCTTTGAATCTTCTTTATCATGCTAGGATTAACAGGAAAAAGCAAAAAATTTCAGAATTGCACCTTGCAATGTGGAGATATTACTGTTTGTGCATTTACAATATTCATTGATTTTTGCCATTGAAAAACATGTTTTTCATATACCAGAAATGTTTGAAGCTACTGACTGAATGAAAGGAGCTGGCATCTCACTCTCTTTGAATCTTCTTTATCATGCTAGGATTAGCAGGAAAAAGTAAAAAATTTCAGAATTGCACCTTGCAATGTGGAGATATTACTGTTTGTGCATTTACAATATTCATTGATTTTTGCCATTGAAAAACATGTTTTTCATATACCAGAAATGTTTGAAGCTACTGACTGAATGAAAGGAGCTGGCATCTCACTCTCTTTGAATCTTCTTTATCATGCTAGGATTAACAGGAAAAAGTTAAAAATTTCAGAATTGCACCGTGCAATGTGGAGATATTACTGTTTGTGCATTTACAATATTCATTGATTTTTGCCATTGAAAAACATGTTTTTCATATACCAGAAATGTTTGAAGCTACTGACTGAATGAAAGGAGCTGGCATCTCACTCTCTTTGAATCTTCTTTATCATGCTAGGATTAGCAGGAAAAAGCAAAAAATTTCAGAATTGCACCTTGCAATGTGGAGATATTACTGTTTGTGCATTTACAATATTCATTGATTTTTGCCATTGAAAAACATGTTTTTCATATACCAGAAATGTTTGAAGCTACTGACTGAATGAAAGGAGCTGGCATCTCACTCTCTTTGAATCTTCTTTATCATGCTAGGATTAACAGGAAAAAGCAAAAAATTTCAGAATTGCACCTTGCAATGTGGAGATATTACTGTTTGTGCATTTACAATATTCATTGATTTTTGCCATTGAAAAACATGTTTTTCATATACCAGAAATGTTTGAAGCTACTGACTGAATGAAAGGAGCTGGCATCTCACTCTCTTTGAATCTTCTTTATCATGCTAGGATTAACAGGAAAAAGCTAAAAATTTCAGAATTGCACCGTGCAATGTGGAGATATTACTGTTTGTGCATTTACAATATTCATTGATTTTTGCCATTGAAAAACATGTTTTTCATATACCAGAAATGTTTGAAGCTACTGACTGAATGAAAGGAGCTGGCATCTCACTCTCTTTGAATCTTCTTTATCATGCTAGGATTAGCAGGAAAAAGCAAAAAATTTCAGAATTGCACCTTGCAATGTGGAGATATTACTGTTTGTGCATTTACAATATTCATTGATTTTTGCCATTGAAAAACATGTTTTTCATATACCAGAAATGTTTGAAGCTACTGACTGAATGAAAGGAGCTGGCATCTCACTCTCTTTGAATCTTCTTTATCATGCTAGGATTAACAGGAAAAAGCTAAAAATTTCAGAATTGCACCGTGCAATGTGGAGATATTACTGTTTGTGCATTTACAATATTCATTGATTTTTGCCATTGAAAAACTTGTTTTTCATATACCAGAAATGTTTGAAGCTACTGACTGAATGAAAGGAGCTGGCATCTCACTCTCTTTGAATCTTCTTTATCATGCTAGGATTAGCAGGAAAAAGCAAAAAATTTCAGAATTGCACCTTGCAATGTGGAGATATTACTGTTTGTGCATTTACAATATTCATTGATTTTTGCCATTGAAAAACATCATGTTATTCATATACCAGAAATGTTTGAAGCTACTGACTGAATGAAAGGAGCTGGCATCTCACTCTCTTTGAATCTTCTTTATCATGCTAGGATTAGCAGGAAAAAGCAAAAAATTTCCGAATTGCACCTTGCAATGTGGAGATATTACTGTTTGTGCATTTACAATATTCATTGATTTTTGCCATTGAAAAACATGTTTTTCATATACCAGAAATGTTTGAAGCTACTGACTGAATGAAAGGAGCTGGCATCTCACTCTCTTTGAATCTTCTTTATCATGCTAGGATTAGCAGGATAAAGCAAAAAATTTCAGAATTGCACCTTGCAATGTGGAGATATTACTGTTTGTGCATTTACTATATTCATTGATTTTTGCCATTGAAAAACATGTTTTTCATATACCAGAAATGTTTGAAGCTACTGACTGAATGAAAGGAGCTGGCATCTCACTCTCTTTGAATCTTCTTTATCATGCTAGGATTAACAGGAAAAAGCAAAAAATTTCAGAATTGCACCTTGCAATGTGGAGATATTACTGTTTGTGCATTTACAATATTCATTGATTTTTGCCATTGAAAAACGTCCAGAAATGTTTGAAGCTACTGACTGAATGAAAGGAGCTGGCATCTCACTCTCTTTGAATCTTCTTTATCATGCTAGGATTAGCAGGAAAAAGCAAAAAATTTCAGAATTGCACCTTGCAATGTGGAGATATTACTGTTTGTGCATTTACAATATTCATTGATTTTTGCCATTGAAAAACGTCCAGAAATGTTTGAAGCTACTGACTGAATGAAAGGAGCTGGCATCTCACTCTCTTTGAATCTTCTTTATCATGCTAGGATTAGCAGGAAAAAGCAAAAAATTTCAGAATTGCACCTTGCAATGTGGAGATATTACTGTTTGTGCATTTACAATATTCATTGATTTTTGCCATTGAAAAACATCATGTTATTCATATACCAGAAATGTTTGAAGCTACTGACTGAATGAAAGGAGCTGGCATCTCACTCTCTTTGAATCTTCTTTATCATGCTAGGATTAGCAGGAAAAAGCAAAAAATTTCCGAATTGCACCTTGCAATGTGGAGATATTACTGTTTGTGCATTTACAATATTCATTGATTTTTGCCATTGAAAAACATGTTTTTCATATACCAGAAATGTTTGAAGCTACTGACTGAATGAAAGGAGCTGGCATCTCACTCTCTTTGAATCTTCTTTATCATGCTAGGATTAGCAGGATAAAGCAAAAAATTTCAGAATTGCACCTTGCAATGTGGAGATATTACTGTTTGTGCATTTACAATATTCATTGATTTTTGCCATTGAAAAACATGTTTTTCATATACCAGAAATGTTTGAAGCTACTGACTGAATGAAAGGAGCTGGCATCTCACTCTCTTTGAATCTTCTTTATCATGCTAGGATTAACAGGAAAAAGCAAAAAATTTCAGAATTGCACCTTGCAATGTGGAGATATTACTGTTTGTGCATTTACAATATTCATTGATTTTTGCCATTGAAAAACGTCCAGAAATGTTTGAAGCTACTGACTGAATGAAAGGAGCTGGCATCTCACTCTCTTTGAATCTTCTTTATCATGCTAGGATTAGCAGGAAAAAGCAAAAAATTTCAGAATTGCACCTTGCAATGTGGAGATATTACTGTTTGTGCATTTACAATATTCATTGATTTTTGCCATTGAAAAACATGTTTTTCATATACCAGAAATGTTTGAAGCTACTGACTGAATGAAAGGAGCTGGCATCTCACTCTTTGAATCTTCTTTATCATGCTAGGATTAGCAGGAAAAAGCAAACAATTTCAGAATTGCACCTTGCAATGTGGAGATATTACTGTTTGTGCATTTACAATATTCATTGATTTTTGCCATTGAAAAACATGTTTTTCATATACCAGAAATGTTTGAAGCTACTGACTGAATGAAAGGAGCTGGCATCTCACTCTCTTTGAATCTTCTTTATCATGCTAGGATTAGCAGGAAAAAGCAAAACATTTCAGAATTGCACCTTGCAATGTGGAGATATTACTGTTTGTGCATTTACAATATTCATTGATTTTTGCCATTGAAAAACGTCCAGAAATGTTTGAAGCTACTGACTGAATGAAAGGAGCTGGCATCTCACTCTCTTTGAATCTTCTTTATCATGCTAGGATTAGCAGGAAAAAGCAAACAATTTCAGAATTGCACCTTGCAATGTGGAGATATTACTGTGCATTTACAATATTCATTGATTTTTGCCATTGAAAAACATGTTTTTCATATACCAGAAATGTTTGAAGCTACTGACTGAATGAAAGGAGCTGGCATCTCACTCTCTTTGAATCTTCTTTATCATGCTAGGATTAACAGGAAAAAGCTAAAAATTTCAGAATTGCACCGTGCAATGTGGAGATATTACTGTTTGTGCATTTACAATATTCATTGATTTTTGCCATTGAAAAACATGTTTTTCATATACCAGAAATGTTTGAAGCTACTGACTGAATGAAAGGAGCTGGCATCTCACTCTCTTTGAATCTTCTTTATCATGCTAGGATTAGCAGGAAAAAGCAAAAAATTTCAGAATTGCACCTTGCAATGTGGAGATATTACTGTTTGTGCATTTACAATATTCATTGATTTTTGCCATTGAAAAACATGTTTTTCATATACCAGAAATGTTTGAAGCTACTGACTGAATGAAAGGAGCTGGCATCTCACTCTCTTTGAATCTTCTTTATCATGCTAGGATTAGCAGGAAAAAGCAAAAAATTTCAGAATTGCACCTTGCAATGTGGAGATATTACTGTTTGTGCATTTACAATATTCATTGATTTTTGCCATTGAAAAACATGTTTTTCATATACCAGAAATGTTTGAAGCTACTGACTGAATGAAAGGAGCTGGCATCTCACTCTCTTTGACTCTTCTTTATCATGCTAGGATTAACAGGAAAAAGCAAAAAATTTCAGAATTGCACCTTGCAATGTGGAGATATTACTGTTTGTGCATTTACAATATTCATTGATTTTTGCCATTGAAAAACATGTTTTTCATATACCAGAAATGTTTGAAGCTACTGACTGAATGAAAGGAGCTGGCATCTCACTCTCTTTGAATCTTCTTTATCATGCTAGGATTAACAGGAAAAAGCAAAAAATTTCAGAATTGCACCTTGCAATGTGGAGATATTACTGTTTGTGCATTTACAATATTCATTGATTTTTGCCATTGAAAAACATGTTTTTCATATACCAGAAATGTTTGAAGCTACTGACTGAATGAAAGGAGCTGGCATCTCACTCTCTTTGAATCTTCTTTATCATGCTAGGATTAGCAGGAAAAAGTAAAAAATTTCAGAATTGCACCTTGCAATGTGGAGATATTACTGTTTGTGCATTTACAATATTCATTGATTTTTGCCATTGAAAAACATGTTTTTCATATACCAGAAATGTTTGAAGCTACTGACTGAATGAAAGGAGCTGGCATCTCACTCTCTTTGAATCTTCTTTATCATGCTAGGATTAACAGGAAAAAGTTAAAAATTTCAGAATTGCACCGTGCAATGTGGAGATATTACTGTTTGTGCATTTACAATATTCATTGATTTTTGCCATTGAAAAACATGTTTTTCATATACCAGAAATGTTTGAAGCTACTGACTGAATGAAAGGAGCTGGCATCTCACTCTCTTTGAATCTTCTTTATCATGCTAGGATTAGCAGGAAAAAGCAAAAAATTTCAGAATTGCACCTTGCAATGTGGAGATATTACTGTTTGTGCATTTACAATATTCATTGATTTTTGCCATTGAAAAACATGTTTTTCATATACCAGAAATGTTTGAAGCTACTGACTGAATGAAAGGAGCTGGCATCTCACTCTCTTTGAATCTTCTTTATCATGCTAGGATTAACAGGAAAAAGCAAAAAATTTCAGAATTGCACCTTGCAATGTGGAGATATTACTGTTTGTGCATTTACAATATTCATTGATTTTTGCCATTGAAAAACATGTTTTTCATATACCAGAAATGTTTGAAGCTACTGACTGAATGAAAGGAGCTGGCATCTCACTCTCTTTGAATCTTCTTTATCATGCTAGGATTAACAGGAAAAAGCTAAAAATTTCAGAATTGCACCGTGCAATGTGGAGATATTACTGTTTGTGCATTTACAATATTCATTGATTTTTGCCATTGAAAAACATGTTTTTCATATACCAGAAATGTTTGAAGCTACTGACTGAATGAAAGGAGCTGGCATCTCACTCTCTTTGAATCTTCTTTATCATGCTAGGATTAGCAGGAAAAAGCAAAAAATTTCAGAATTGCACCTTGCAATGTGGAGATATTACTGTTTGTGCATTTACAATATTCATTGATTTTTGCCATTGAAAAACATGTTTTTCATATACCAGAAATGTTTGAAGCTACTGACTGAATGAAAGGAGCTGGCATCTCACTCTCTTTGAATCTTCTTTATCATGCTAGGATTAACAGGAAAAAGCTAAAAATTTCAGAATTGCACCGTGCAATGTGGAGATATTACTGTTTGTGCATTTCCAATATTCATTGATTTTTGCCATTGAAAAACTTGTTTTTCATATACCAGAAATGTTTGAAGCTACTGACTGAATGAAAGGAGCTGGCATCTCACTCTCTTTGAATCTTCTTTATCATGCTAGGATTAGCAGGAAAAAGCAAAAAATTTCAGAATTGCACCTTGCAATGTGGAGATATTACTGTTTGTGCATTTACAATATTCATTGATTTTTGCCATTGAAAAACATCATGTTATTCATATACCAGAAATGTTTGAAGCTACTGACTGAATGAAAGGAGCTGGCATCTCACTCTCTTTGAATCTTCTTTATCATGCTAGGATTAGCAGGAAAAAGCAAAAAATTTCCGAATTGCACCTTGCAATGTGGAGATATTACTGTTTGTGCATTTACAATATTCATTGATTTTTGCCATTGAAAAACATGTTTTTCATATACCAGAAATGTTTGAAGCTACTGACTGAATGAAAGGAGCTGGCATCTCACTCTCTTTGAATCTTCTTTATCATGCTAGGATTAGCAGGATAAAGCAAAAAATTTCAGAATTGCACCTTGCAATGTGGAGATATTACTGTTTGTGCATTTACTATATTCATTGATTTTTGCCATTGAAAAACATGTTTTTCATATACCAGAAATGTTTGAAGCTACTGACTGAATGAAAGGAGCTGGCATCTCACTCTCTTTGAATCTTCTTTATCATGCTAGGATTAACAGGAAAAAGCAAAAAATTTCAGAATTGCACCTTGCAATGTGGAGATATTACTGTTTGTGCATTTACAATATTCATTGATTTTTGCCATTGAAAAACGTCCAGAAATGTTTGAAGCTACTGACTGAATGAAAGGAGCTGGCATCTCACTCTCTTTGAATCTTCTTTATCATGCTAGGATTAGCAGGAAAAAGCAAAAAATTTCAGAATTGCACCTTGCAATGTGGAGATATTACTGTTTGTGCATTTACAATATTCATTGATTTTTGCCATTGAAAAACGTCCAGAAATGTTTGAAGCTACTGACTGAATGAAAGGAGCTGGCATCTCACTCTCTTTGAATCTTCTTTATCATGCTAGGATTAGCAGGAAAAAGCAAAAAATTTCAGAATTGCACCTTGCAATGTGGAGATATTACTGTTTGTGCATTTACAATATTCATTGATTTTTGCCATTGAAAAACATCATGTTATTCATATACCAGAAATGTTTGAAGCTACTGACTGAATGAAAGGAGCTGGCATCTCACTCTCTTTGAATCTTCTTTATCATGCTAGGATTAGCAGGAAAAAGCAAAAAATTTCCGAATTGCACCTTGCAATGTGGAGATATTACTGTTTGTGCATTTACAATATTCATTGATTTTTGCCATTGAAAAACATGTTTTTCATATACCAGAAATGTTTGAAGCTACTGACTGAATGAAAGGAGCTGGCATCTCACTCTCTTTGAATCTTCTTTATCATGCTAGGATTAGCAGGATAAAGCAAAAAATTTCAGAATTGCACCTTGCAATGTGGAGATATTACTGTTTGTGCATTTACAATATTCATTGATTTTTGCCATTGAAAAACATGTTTTTCATATACCAGAAATGTTTGAAGCTACTGACTGAATGAAAGGAGCTGGCATCTCACTCTCTTTGAATCTTCTTTATCATGCTAGGATTAACAGGAAAAAGCAAAAAATTTCAGAATTGCACCTTGCAATGTGGAGATATTACTGTTTGTGCATTTACAATATTCATTGATTTTTGCCATTGAAAAACGTCCAGAAATGTTTGAAGCTACTGACTGAATGAAAGGAGCTGGCATCTCACTCTCTTTGAATCTTCTTTATCATGCTAGGATTAGCAGGAAAAAGCAAAAAATTTCAGAATTGCACCTTGCAATGTGGAGATATTACTGTTTGTGCATTTACAATATTCATTGATTTTTGCCATTGAAAAACATGTTTTTCATATACCAGAAATGTTTGAAGCTACTGACTGAATGAAAGGAGCTGGTATCTCACTCTTTGAATCTTCTTTATCATGCTAGGATTAGCAGGAAAAAGCAAACAATTTCAGAATTGCACCTTGCAATGTGGAGATATTACTGTTTGTGCATTTACAATATTCATTGATTTTTGCCATTGAAAAACATGTTTTTCATATACCAGAAATGTTTGAAGCTACTGACTGAATGAAAGGAGCTGGCATCTCACTCTCTTTGAATCTTCTTTATCATGCTAGGATTAACAGGAAAAAGCTAAAAATTTCAGAATTGCACCGTGCAATGTGGAGATATTACTGTTTGTGCATTTACAATATTCATTGATTTTTGCCATTGAAAAACATGTTTTTCATATACCAGAAATGTTTGAAGCTACTGACTGAATGAAAGGAGCTGGCATCTCACTCTCTTTGAATCTTCTTTATCATGCTAGGATTAACAGGAAAAAGCAAAAAATTTCAGAATTGCACCTTGCAATGTGGAGATATTACTGTTTGTGCATTTACAATATTCATTGATTTTTGCCATTGAAAAACATGTTTTTCATATACCAGAAATGTTTGAAGCTACTGACTGAATGAAAGGAGCTGGCATCTCACTCTCTTTGAATCTTCTTTATCATGCTAGGATTAACAGGAAAAAGCAAAAAATTTCAGAATTGCACCTTGCAATGTGGAGATATTACTGTTTGTGCATTTACAATATTCATTGATTTTTGCCATTGAAAAACGTCCAGAAATGTTTGAAGCTACTGACTGAATGAAAGGAGCTGGCATCTCACTCTCTTTGAATCTTCTTTATCATGCTAGGATTAACAGGAAAAAGCTAAAAATTTCAGAATTGCACCGTGCAATGTGGAGATATTACTGTTTGTGCATTTACAATATTCATTGATTTTTGCCATTGAAAAACATGTTTTTCATATACCAGAAATGTTTGAAGCTACTGACTGAATGAAAGGAGCTGGCATCTCACTCTCTTTGAATCTTCTTTATCATGCTAGGATTAGCAGGAAAAAGCAAAAAATTTCAGAATTGCACCTTGCAATGTGGAGATATTACTGTTTGTGCATTTACAATATTCATTGATTTTTGCCATTGAAAAACGTCCAGAAATGTTTGAAGCTACTGACTGAATGAAAGGAGCTGGCATCTCACTCTCTTTGAATCTTCTTTATCATGCTAGGATTAGCAGGAAAAAGCAAAAAATTTCAGAATTGCACCTTGCAATGTGGAGATATTACTGTTTGTGCATTTACAATATTCATTGATTTTTGCCATTGAAAAACATGTTTTTCATATACCAGAAATGTTTGAAGCTACTGACTGAATGAAAGGAGCTGGCATCTCACTCTTTGAATCTTCTTTATCATGATAGGATTAGCAGGAAAAAGCAAACAATTTCAGAATTGCACCTTGCAATGTGGAGATATTACTGTTTGTGCATTTACAATATTCATTGATTTTTGCCATTGAAAAACATGTTTTTCATATACCAGAAATGTTTGAAGCTACTGACTGAATGAAAGGAGCTGGCATCTCACTCTCTTTGAATCTTCTTTATCATGCTAGGATTAACAGGAAAAAGCTAAAAATTTCAGAATTGCACCGTGCAATGTGGAGATATTACTGTTTGTGCATTTACAATATTCATTGATTTTTGCCATTGAAAAACATGTTTTTCATATACCAGAAATGTTTGAAGCTACTGACTGAATGAAAGGAGCTGGCATCTCACTCTCTTTGAATCTTCTTTATCATGCTAGGATTAACAGGAAAAAGCAAAAAATTTCAGAATTGCACCTTGCAATGTGGAGATATTACTGTTTGTGCATTTACAATATTCATTGATTTTTGCCATTGAAAAACATGTTTTTCATATACCAGAAATGTTTGAAGCTACTGACTGAATGAAAGGAGCTGGCATCTCACTCTCTTTGAATCTTCTTTATCATGCTAGGATTAACAGGAAAAAGCAAAAAATTTCAGAATTGCACCTTGCAATGTGGAGATATTACTGTTTGTGCATTTACAATATTCATTGATTTTTGCCATTGAAAAACGTCCAGAAATGTTTGAAGCTACTGACTGAATGAAAGGAGCTGGCATCTCACTCTCTTTGAATCTTCTTTATCATGCTAGGATTAACAGGAAAAAGCTAAAAATTTCAGAATTGCACCGTGCAATGTGGAGATATTACTGTTTGTGCATTTACAATATTCATTGATTTTTGCCATTGAAAAACATGTTTTTCATATACCAGAAATGTTTGAAGCTACTAACTGAATGAAAGGAGCTGGCATCTCACTCTCTTTGAATCTTCTTTATCATGCTAGGATTAGCAGGAAAAAGCAAAAAATTTCAGAATTGCACCTTGCAATGTGGAGATATTACTGTTTGTGCATTTACAATATTCATTGATTTTTGCCATTGAAAAACATGTTTTTCATATACCAGAAATGTTTGAACCTACTGACTGAATGAAAGGAGCTGGCATCTCACTCTCTTTGAATCTTCTTTATCATGCTAGGATTAGCAGGAAAAAGCAAAAAATTTCAGAATTGCACCTTGCAATGTGGAGATATTACTGTTTGTGCATTTACAATATTCATTGATTTTTGCCATTGAAAAACATGTTTTTCATATACCAGAAATGTTTGAAGCTACTGACTGAATGAAAGGAGCTGGCATCTCACTCTCTTTGAATCTTCTTTATCATGCTAGGATTAACAGGAAAAAGCAAAAAATTTCAGAATTGCACCTTGCAATGTGGAGATATTACTGTTTGTGCATTTACAATATTCATTGATTTTTGCCATTGAAAAACATGTTTTTCATATACCAGAAATGTTTGAAGCTACTGACTGAATGAAAGGAGCTGGCATCTCACTCTCTTTGAATCTTCTTTATCATGCTAGGATTAACAGGAAAAAGCTAAAAATTTCAGAATTGCACCGTGCAATGTGGAGATATTACTGTTTGTGCATTTACAATATTCATTGATTTTTGCCATTGAAAAACATGTTTTTCATATACCAGAAATGTTTGAAGCTACTGACTGAATGAAAGGAGCTGGCATCTCACTCTCTTTGAATCTTCTTTATCATGCTAGGATTAGCAAGAAAAAGCAAAAAATTTCAGAATTGCACCTTGCAATGTGGAGATATTACTGTTTGTGCATTTACAATATTCATTGATTTTTGCCATTGAAAAACATGTTTTTCATATACCAGAAATGTTTGAAGCTACTGACTGAATGAAAGGAGCTGGCATCTCACTCTCTTTGAATCTTCTTTATCATGCTAGGATTAGCAGGATAAAGCAAAAAATTTCAGAATTGCACCTTGCAATGTGGAGATATTACTGTTTGTGCATTTACAATATTCATTGATTTTTGCCATTGAAAAACATGTTTTTCATATACCAGAAATGTTTGAAGCTACTGACTGAATGAAAGGAGCTGGCATCTCACTCTCTTTGAATCTTCTTTATCATGCTAGGATTAACAGGAAAAAGCAAAAAATTTCAGAATTGCACCTTGCAATGTGGAGATATTACTGTTTGTGCATTTACAATATTCATTGATTTTTGCCATTGAAAAACTGTCCAGAAATGTTTGAAGCTACTGACTGAATGAAAGGAGCTGGCATCTCACTCTCTTTGAATCTTCTTTAACATGCTAGGATTAGCAGGAAAAAGCAAAAAATTTCAGAATTGCACCTTGCAATGTGGAGATATTACTGTTTGTGCATTTACAATATTCATTGATTTTTGCCATTGAAAAACGTCCAGAAATGTTTGAAGCTACTGACTGAATGAAAGGAGCTGGCATCTCACTCTCTTTGAATCTTCTTTATCATGCTAGGATTAGCAGGAAAAAGCAAAAAATTTCAGAATTGCACCTTGCAATGTGGAGATATTACTGTTTGTGCATTTACAATATTCATTGATTTTTGCCATTGAAAAACATCATGTTATTCATATACCAGAAATGTTTGAAGCTACTGACTGAATGAAAGGAGCTGGCATCTCACTCTCCTTGAATCTTCTTTATCATGCTAGGATTAGCAGGAAAAAGCAAAAAATTTCCGAATTGCACCTTGCAATGTGGAGATATTACTGTTTGTGCATTTACAATATTCATTGATTTTTGCCATTGAAAAACATGTTTTTCATATACCAGAAATGTTTGAAGCTACTGACTGAATGAAAGGAGCTGGCATCTCACTCTCTTTGAATCTTCTTTATCATGCTAGGATTAGCAGGATAAAGCAAAAAATTTCAGAATTGCACCTTGCAATGTGGAGATATTACTGTTTGTGCATTTACAATATTCATTGATTTTTGCCATTGAAAAACATGTTTTTCATATACCAGAAATGTTTGAAGCTACTGACTGAATGAAAGGAGCTGGCATCTCACTCTCTTTGAATCTTCTTTATCATGCTAGGATTAACAGGAAAAAGCAAAAAATTTCAGAATTGCACCTTGCAATGTGGAGATATTACTGTTTGTGCATTTACAATATTCATTGATTTTTGCCATTGAAAAACATGTTTTCATATACCAGAAATGTTTGAAGCTACTGACTGAATGAAAGGAGCTGGCATCTCACTCTCTTTGAATCTTCTTTATCATGCTAGGATTAGCAGGAAAAAGCAAAAAATTTCAGAATTGCACCTTGCAATGTGGAGATATTACTGTTTGTGCATTTACAATATTCATTGATTTTTGCCATTGAAAAACATGTTTTTCATATACCAGAAATGTTTGAAGCTACTGACTGAATGAAAGGAGCTGGCATCTCACTCTTTGAATCTTCTTTATCATGCTAGGATTAGCAGGAAAAAGCAAACAATTTCAGAATTGCACCTTGCAATGTGGAGATATTACTGTTTGTGCATTTACAATATTCATTGATTTTTGCCATTGAAAAACATGTTTTTCATATACCAGAAATGTTTGAAGCTACTGACTGAATGAAAGGAGCTGGCATCTCACTCTCTTTGAATCTTCTTTATCATGCTAGGATTAACAGGAAAAAGCTAAAAATTTCAGAATTGCACCGTGCAATGTGGAGATATTACTGTTTGTGCATTTACAATATTCATTGATTTTTGCCATTGAAAAACATGTTTTTCATATACCAGAAATGTTTGAAGCTACTGACTGAATGAAAGGAGCTGGCATCTCACTCTCTTTGAATCTTCTTTATCATGCTAGGATTAGCAGGAAAAAGCAAAAAATTTCAGAATTGCACCTTGCAATGTGGAGATATTACTGTTTGTGCATTTACAATATTCATTGATTTTTGCCATTGAAAAACATGTTTTTCATATACCAGAAATGTTTGAAGCTACTGACTGAATGAAAGGAGCTGGCATCTCACTCTCTTTGAATCTTCTTTATCATGCTAGGATTAACAGGAAAAAGCAAAAAATTTCAGAATTGCACCTTGCAATGTGGAGATATTACTGTTTGTGCATTTACAATATTCATTGATTTTTGCCATTGAAAAACATGTTTTTCATATACCAGAAATGTTTGAAGCTACTGACTGAATGAAAGGAGCTGGCATCTCACTCTCTTTGAATCTTCTTTATCATGCTAGGATTAACAGGAAAAAGCTAAAAATTTCAGAATTGCACCGTGCAATGTGAAGATATTACTGTTTGTGCATTTACAATATTCATTGATTTTTGCCATTGAAAAACATGTTTTTCATATACCAGAAATGTTTGAAGCTACTGACTGAATGAAAGGAGCTGGCATCTCACTCTCTTTGAATCTTCTTTATCATGCTAGGATTAGCAGGAAAAAGCAAAAAATTTCAGAATTGCACCTTGCAATGTGGAGATATTACTGTTTGTGCATTTACAATATTCATTGATTTTTGCCATTGAAAAACATGTTTTTCATATACCAGAAATGTTTGAAGCTACTGACTGAATGAAAGGAGCTGGCATCTCACTCTCTTTGAATCTTCTTTATCATGCTAGGATTAACAGGAAAAAGCTAAAAATTTCAGAATTGCACCGTGCAATGTGGAGATATTACTGTTTGTGCATTTACAATATTCATTGATTTTTGCCATTGAAAAACATGTTTTTCATATACCAGAAATGTTTGAAGCTACTGACTGAATGAAAGGAGCTGGCATCTCACTCTCTTTGAATCTTCTTTATCATGCTAGGATTAGCAGGAAAAAGCAAAAAATTTCAGAATTGCACCTTGCAATGTGGAGATATTACTGTTTGTGCATTTACAATATTCATTGATTTTTGCCATTGAAAAACATGTTTTTCATATACCAGAAATGTTTGAAGCTACTGACTGAATGAAAGGAGCTGACATCTCACTCTCTTTGAATCTTCTTTATCATGCTAGGATTAACAGGAAAAAGCAAAAAATTTCAGAATTGCACCTTGCAATGTGGAGATATTACTGTTTGTGCATTTACAATATTCATTGATTTTTGCCATTGAAAAACATGTTTTTCATATACCAGAAATGTTTGAAGCTACTGACTGAATGAAAGGAGCTGGCATCTCACTCTCTTTGAATCTTCTTTATCATGCTAGGATTAACAGGAAAAAGCTAAAAATTTCAGAATTGCACCGTGCAATGTGAAGATATTACTGTTTGTGCATTTACAATATTCATTGATTTTTGCCATTGAAAAACATGTTTTTCATATACCAGAAATGTTTGAAGCTACTGACTGAATGAAAGGAGCTGGCATCTCACTCTCTTTGAATCTTCTTTATCATGCTAGGATTAGCAGGAAAAAGCAAAAAATTTCAGAATTGCACCTTGCAATGTGGAGATATTACTGTTTGTGCATTTACAATATTCATTGATTTTTGCCATTGAAAAACATGTTTTTCATATACCAGAAATGTTTGAAGCTACTGACTGAATGAAAGGAGCTGGCATCTCACTCTCTTTGAATCTTCTTTATCATGCTAGGATTAACAGGAAAAAGCAAAAAATTTCAGAATTGCACCTTGCAATGTGGAGATATTACTGTTTGTGCATTTACAATATTCATTGATTTTTGCCATTGAAAAACATGTTTTTCATATACCAGAAATGTTTGAAGCTACTGACTGAATGAAAGGAGCTGGCATCTCACTCTCTTTGAATCTTCTTTATCATGCTAGGATTAACAGGAAAAAGCTAAAAATTTCAGAATTGCACCGTGCAATGTGGAGATATTACTGTTTGTGCATTTACAATATTCATTGATTTTTGCCATTGAAAAACATGTTTTTCATATACCAGAAATGTTTGAAGCTACTGACTGAATGAAAGGAGCTGGCATCTCACTCTCTTTGAATATTCTTTATCATGCTAGGATTAGCAGGAAAAAGCAAAAAATTTCAGAATTGCACCTTGCAATGTGGAGATATTACTGTTTGTGCATTTACAATATTCATTGATTTTTGCCATTGAAAAACATGTTTTTCATATACCAGAAATGTTTGAAGCTACTGACTGAATGAAAGGAGCTGGCATCTCACTCTCTTTGAATCTTCTTTATCATGCTAGGATTAACAGGAAAAAGCTAAAAATTTCAGAATTGCACCGTGCAATGTGGAGATATTACTGTTTGTGCATTTACAATATTCATTGATTTTTGCCATTGAAAAAACATGTTTTTCATATACCAGAAATGTTTGAAGCTACTGACTGAATGAAAGGA